>NW_010315640.1:0-46965 GCF_000700745.2 Antrostomus carolinensis
GTCTTGTCTGGGTCTGGGTGAGGGAAGGAGGGAGGGGAGGGAACGCGCTTGGCGGCAAAGTGACTGGACTCTTCTTCAGAGAGTTTTCTCCTTAAAGAGGCTTTGTGGTTTTAAGAGAGAATGAGTTATTAGTAACGCCTACGCCTGAGCGAAGGCTCTTAGACTTGAGAATTCAAAGCACCGTTGCTTTCCAGTCTGCTCAGTGTATTTGGGGAGCCGACGCCTTGAATTCAATCACACAAACAGTGCACGTATGGTCCGGCTTGTTTTAATTTATATTTTGCCATGTAGTTGTTGATGAGCACTGGAACAGGCTGCCCAGGGAGTTTGTGGAGTCTCCTTCTATGGAGACATTCAAAACCTGCCCGGACGCCTTCCTGTGTGATCTCATTTAGGTTCCTGCTCCATCAGGGGGATTGGACTAGATGATCTTTCAAGGTCCCTTCCAATCCCCAACATTCTGTGATAAGTAGCAAATTCATGCTTTGCTTAAATAGATGCTCAAATACATTTCTGACATACATTTCTGTTACTTAAATGTCTCAGTACAAAGTTGCTTCACTTCATTTTGATCTGTGAGATTAAAGCACATACTGACCTCATATTCTCAAATTAGTCTGTCATTGCTTTGTAACGTATAGTTTTTCTTATTCTTTAGGGTCAATTCAGCTAGTCCCAGAACAATTTAACTTTTTTGTTGTTTACTTTTGTAGATGGAAACCATCCAGATAGGTTAACATTTCCACAGAGAAATAATGCTGACAAAAATGGAGACGCTTGTTTTCCCATAGAGGAATATATATGAAAATAAATAAAGATGCTTCTAGGAGAGCAAGAACAGTTCTTGTCCTACAATGGAGAAGTCCTTATATTTCATCTGTCAAAAACAAAGCATGTGGAGGGAGCAACAGCTGATAAAACAATGAACTTATGTGTCAGAAGAATGGCATTCGACAGAGACACTAAGCTCTTTGTTCAGAAATCTTCTGGAGTATACAGTATGCTTGCCAGTCACTTTAAAATTGAAATAATTTGTTGTAGCTGCACAACGGATTCTAGAACAGGGATTATTCTTCCCTGCGTTTTGATGAAGAAGAAAAAACGGAACAATGTTGTCAAATACTTTGTATTGTTGCTTCACAGCTCAAATCAGTTTGAGCAGTCTTTTCATTTTAAATTGGATTATGAGCTGAAAGAAGATATTAGGTTGTTTACTGGCCCTTCAGTCTTGTGGAGGCATGCCAACAAGCTGTTCTACATCTCTTCTGCCACCTGCACAGTTCTAAGTGCTCCTGTTCAGCTTTCTTCTGTTGTGTGGACAGGTGAAATTAAGGATGAAGGCACTGTTGTCTTAGGGATAAGAACTGCTTGCCTGCCAGAGAGTGAAGATGAGGATGAGTTTTCCACTTCAGACAGAGCCATCTGGGGTAGTGAGTTCTTTGGATACGCTATTGAAACACAGAAAATGCTAACTGGCACATGCTTTATGCCTCATGCTTATAGCAGAGTGGTATCTTCTGTCTATGTCTGCAAGAATGAAATGTTGAAAAAACAACTCCAAATATCACTTGTTGCCGTAACTCACAAGAATCAGCTTATTTGGTTCCAAGATGGTCACCCTAAAGGTGTTTGTGAGCTTCCATATGAGAAACCACATTCAGTAGAAACAGCTGTAACCAGTAGCAATGATTTGCTATTTATTGTGTCTTTTGCCTCTGGAAGTATCTGTGCTGTACAGAGGAGAGACAGCTTACAGGTATTGGTGGCTTTGAACAGCTCCTTTTACCACTGTCTTTTTTTTGTATGTGTTATTGTAAGTTTCTGCAACTGAAAAGCTACATGTGTAAGTGCTAATTCTTTTAGTTATTGTTGCTTCTGTTAAAATAACCTGTCTAAAGAATGAGATTGTTTTGCTTTCATTGCTTGCTTATATATCTGAAAATAAACCCTGGATTCTATTATTTAATAATACATTTTTTGAGTCTGAGCCAAAACTTCTGTTGCTAGTTGAAAGCTTCTATAGTTTGAGAACCTGAAGTTGTAAGGTAGTTATGAGTGTGCCTACATAAGTTCTGTTAAAGTAAACTGATGTCATTGCAAAGCATAAATTTCTCATTGGAATTTAAAAGTCTTTGAGTCTCACTTCCTAGGAACAAAAAGTATTGTTTTATGGAAATGGCACGAAGAAGCCTCACTTTTTTTTTCCTGAATTCAGTAGAGACGAAGTTAATTGCTAGAGTTTTGTAATAGTCTGTCAACGAGACTTACATAACTGAGGGAAATGAAAGTTTGTCCTATTTAGTCACCAGCATTATTGTACAAACTTGTCTTCATCTCTCAAACTTATTAAAGTGTGCAATGCAACAAAGGTATTTTTGACTGTCAAAGGTATATTGTCTTTAACTGATCTGCAAGTATTACTGGTTCTGAATAAATGTTACAGTATTCAGCTGCTGGAGTGCACTGAAAAGTTGTCGTGTTCTCTGCCACCTGTATCGCAGAAAGAGATCTTTAGAGAGAAATGGCTAATTCATCCCAGAGTTACAAAGGCTCTAAATGATGGAGTAAGAATGAGAGCTTGAAACTTCTTAAAATACTGTATTCCACACACCTGAGTAGGCTGCTTCTTTATAGAAAGCAAACTTCATCAAAACAAAATCTCAAATACAAGATTTATTCAAATATATGTATTTTAAAACCTCTTCTACTGTAGGTGGCTTCCAATTGGCAAAAAGTGAAATCTGTTCTGGTGGATGATTTTATTGGCTCTGGAAGTGAGCAACTGTTACTGCTTTTTAAGGATGACTCCCATACAGACGTGTTAAGTTCATTCAAAATAACAGATCTTGGAGCGGTCAACTATGCAGTAAGTTCAGATTGCCTTTTCTCAGCTTCTCAGTCTGTGCTTACTAAATTAAGAAAAGCTCAAGAAATCGTTAAAGTATTGGTGCAAAGTGAAATTGGATGTGTGCTGTGAAATGCCCTGAAGTTTGAATACAATGTTCCCTGCTGTAATCGTAAGTTCACTTATCTGAAGGGATTATTCTACTTCCTTTATAGCATCCACATTCTTTTGGGAAATTAATGTGGTTGAAAATGTTACACATACCTAACAGGTTTGCTACAATGCTTACTTTTTTGGCTAATATCTCTTAATTAAGACCATAATGCTTGTTAATTATCTTCTTATAATTGCGTCTTTCCTTTATGTGCTATCACCTTCTAATTGCTTTCAGAAGATAAGATTTTTTGGTTTTAAATGCATACTGTGATTCTTCTGGTTTTCTGCATTTTCCCCCAGATTTTTATAATGCTGTGTAATAGCCTGTACCTTACTTTGAGGTTTTTAGTTAATTAAGGGTTTTATTTTGTTGTTTGTTTTTTAGAGTGGTATTAATTATAAACATGATGTTCCTGCTGCAGAAGGATTGCAAGAGAATGGTTTGCTTACTGTTCAAGCACTTGAAACAAGATTACAGGTTTGTACTCAAGAGTTCTGCCTCCATATTTTCTCCAAATTACCTTTCCGTATCATTACATTATCTAAAGGGTGAGGTTAATAATACTGGTTTTATTGGAGAAGTGGTTCAGGGAGAAGACAACGTTGTTAAGTATCCATTCTCGAATTAGTGGTACTCTGTGCCTCAGTTCTCTCTGCTGTAACAATTGCATTTGGGTAACTGGAAAGGTCTAATTTAATTTTAATTAAACTTTTGAGGTAATGCCGAAGCCATCCTATCAAAGCTTCGTAACAGTCATTTTACTCATAGATGTTTAAATACCAGTTTAATAAAATTAGAATGTTTACTACTTTTGCTCTGCTTTACATATTTTGAGATAGCGTAGTGCTAGGTTCCCAGTGAGTGCTGATGATTGGCATTTAATCCTGAAAATAAAGAAAAGCGTTATGGTCTGATTCTTTGTCCGTGGACTTCAGTCAAGTTGGCTTTTTCTTTTGCACAAATTAGTGACTATTATTTCACCACCTGCTGATGTTTCTTCTGTTGTTACTAGCATTTTTATTAGGACAATTTTGCAAAGTAGAGTAAGTGAAGCTCAAATGTATCCTTCTTTTAATTAGCATCATTTATAAAACAAACTGGGGCGAACTTGCCACAGTCCAAGTAATTAACAGGACTATATCATTACCTTTCGTTCTTTCTACTTTTCATCCTGTTGGTAAACACCCAGCATACTCTCCAAGATGTTCTTTTGCAATATTGGGCATTGACCTATACCAAATGGGTAATAATTCACAAAATAGGAAAATTATTTAAAAAATTAAAAAGCTGTAGGGTATAGCATAAATCTCAAATTGAGTAAATGATGTAAGGCTATTTTTAGTTTGCTAAGAGTGCTTTAAGTATGAGATAGGAGGTAATTATTGCCATAATTTGAGAATTAGTGAAATCTTAAGTAGGACATTGTGGCAAGTGTATCTTCAGCATTTAAAAATTAAACAAATTAACTGGCAAAAGTTTAGTACTGGAAGAAAAGGAGGGCTATGACCCATTAGGAAAAGACTGGAAAAAAAAAAAGACTTTTCTAGTTCTTATTACAAGAGAGATGTCTAAAGAGATACTATACATATTCCAAAAGAGAAAAGCTGCTGTTTGGAGAACAAAGTTTATTTAACCTTGGAGTGATGCCTCTTGATATTTATGATCAAAATTAAGGTCTTCTAGAAATTTGCAATCAAATCATGTTTGACAGTGGAATCACATCTTTTAGGGCAAAATGAAGTAGCAGATGCAGCCCTTTTTCATACTTTTGTTGCTTACCCCTTATTTTGGATCTTCACAGCTGTTTTCTAACCCAGTGAGAACTTAAGCAGGACTGAATTGTGGCCCCTGCATGCAAGTAGGCTTCATTTAAGTTATACAGAGTAATCAGTATAAGTTGCATTTTGCAGGTAGTAAAATTGAGAGATATATCAGTTTGAGCATTTTTTAACTGTTTTATGTTTATCTTGTATGCAATCTTTTGGGTCTGAATCAAACCTTTTCGCCCCTGAAGATTTTTTTTTTTAACACTTGTTTTAGTGTCTTCTGCAGAAGACTTCCTTTGGCAGAGTACTGCAGTTACATAACAACAGCTGAGGTTATAGGGTTTCTCATGGGTTTAGTTGGCTCTTCTGGCAGAAGTACCATGGGTCATAAGTGTCTTTTTATGTCCACTGGCCTGTTCTCCCCCCAAGTATTTAACAGTTTTGTAAGGATTACAATGCCAAATTCTTTTACCTATAATTAACTTGCGTCCTTTGACTTGGTTTGCCTGTTTTGGGGCAGGTATTTTTTAATCCTTACTGCTAATTCACTGAATTGCTCTGATTCACTGAATTGCTGCAATGTCCAATTGTTTTGTTTTCATTCTGATAATGCTGATTTGGTGGTGGGCAGAAAGTTATTTAAGAAAAGTTCTGTATGTTTAATTTTTATTACTGTTTTTAGGGTAAGATTTACGTATGTATTTTTTACATCTTTTGCTGTAGATTGGCCCATTTTCTTTTTGATGTTTTTTCATTAGGGAATTTAGTAATTGAAAAACACAGAATGAGTTATTTACCATATGAGCAGCTTCAGCCTATAGATCTGAATTATGCCTCACTCTGTCCTTTTCTCTTCTTGTTCCATTTTGCCTTTGGTTTTCCGAATATTTTTTTTTAGTCTTATAAATTGTGAATCTTCCTTTCCATTTCTCTCCTTTATAAAAGTGCCACAGTTCTTGGCTCAATAATTTTAGTTCTTGCCTATGTATGTATTAATTTCTATATTTATGGATACTGCAACTTTAATTGCAATATGTCAAAGCACTTGGCTGTTCTACTTACTACTAAGCCTCTGCCTTAATTTGCTTTCCTTTTGACAATGATTTATCTGTTCTGCTGTTCATGCTGGATTTACAGCTCTATTGTGTTCAGCCCTGGACTGCTTTGTTTTTATGTTGATGTTTGTTTTCTATTTTAAGGTGATCTAGTTTTAATTTCTTAGTTGCTCAGTGCAGATTGTGACTTCTGCTGATGCTTGTTGCTCAGTATATCTCAGCATACAGCAGAAAGAATGTGCATGTCACTAGTTCCAGGGAGAGTTGATGGGGAGCTACCCAGTCTTGGGTTTGCCATGTGGAAAATTCAGGTCTCTTTCTTGTGTTGCTTTCTGGGGGAAAAGGGCTTGCAAAAGTAAGATTGGTCAGCATCAGTGAATCTTTGGCTATTTTGACTGCTTCTCAGGCTGTGCTTTCCCCTTTGCTTTCTGTTTCTCAGTGTTTATTCAGGAGTTACTCACCAGTGGGAGTAAGTAATGGTTCGGTATTCTCATGAACTCGATTAGGAAGGTGTTATCTTTGTTCTTAACTTATCCTTTTCTTCTCCTGACCCATGTCTGGCACTGGATTATTGCTTGGAATCTGATATTTATAATGCACGATTTGATGGGTGGCAAATAATTTTTTTACAGAACTTAGGATGATGAATGCTACTTACTCTAAATACCCTTTGCCATTGCAGCTTAAGCAGAGGGCACCACTTCGCTAACATGGTGTGCTTTTTATTCAGGTTTGTCAGTTGGTTATGACTGATCCTGAACTGGGTTTTTTTGTTTGTTTTTTTGGTGAGTGGAATTTGGTTTTGCCTTCCAATGGTGAGTTTTGTCTTCTCTTCGGTAGCATTGGACTTCTCAGGATCTTGTTTTCCAGAGAATAGCTCTTGTGAAGCTTTCTTAAAATCTTAGTAGCTGATGCAGACATGCTTCTCTTTTCTTTTCTTTTCTTTTCTTTTCGTCTTTTCTCGGCTTTTCTTCTCTTTTCTTTTCTTTTCTTTTCTTTTCTAATTTTAACTGAGACTAGCCTGCGTGTCTGTCTGTTTGCAAAACTGTCAACTCTTCAATATATTTACTTGACCAATAATCAATACAAGTCTTGAGAAGAAATCGAAACTGGTATCTTCCAATGGAAGAGTGAAACAGGAGCAATAATGAAAGAGACAAATGCGTAAACAATTTGATAAAGTTTACCACAGAAGTTTATCTTAAACTCTAGATTTAATATTGAGAGGCCAAGGCTTAGATTCATATTTTGGCAGCAGAGTAACCTGACTTGAACATTTTTTAAGAGCATTACTTGAAGAACACCAGGATCTTGGCTTGTGATACTTGCACAAAAATGGAAAGCTGAAAAGATATCTTGGTAGCTTCAATATCAATTCTTATTTGCAGTAGACCTAAGCATAATTCCATTGATAATTTTTATCTTTTACAGGCTGGTTGCACCTCTGTTCAAGAACTACAGCAGCATTTAGGATTAAAAAAGAAGGTTATTCTTGAATCTTGCAGAGCATTAATAGATCTTGTTGAAGAAAGAACCCATATCCTACCAACTGCAAAAAAGGTAAAATGCAGAAGAGAGTACAGATCACTTCTGAATCCTGAGCCATTTGTAGAGAGTACTTCCCTCAACCACTTGTTACTTTCTCCAGTAGGGATTGCCACTATCAAAACTCATTAATCTGCTTTTTAATTCTGGTTCATTACCTTAATCTGTCATCATATGTAGATAAGAGAAAATTTAGTTGTTTTTACTTTAAATCGATTTGCACAATACCTCCTGACAACTGAGTTGTATGGAGGAGTAACCTCTAACAAAGAGTTAGTGGCAAACAGTAGGGGGAGTGTACAGCCTTAATTAATTGTCACAGTTGCCTAGATACTGAATATCTGTCTGTGATCTAACATGTTATGAAAAATGGGCTGTCATAGATCTGTGTAATTGATTTTATAATGGGGGCAGATTAAACTGTGGGCTGAGAAGGTGATGGAGGTTGGGAAGATACTACCTTAATATGTTGCTTAAAATAAGCCTCCTAACTTACTTGAAATGGAGTTGATCTCCCTTTTAGTTAATGTTGTGGTCCCTTTCAAGTCAGCCAGGTTTAGACAACTAAATTTCAAGCAATTAATGCAGTAGTATAAAATAAATTCTAGTACTTTAAGTCTTATTTGGACAATTAACTGTATGGCTGTTCAAGATTTATACTTGTGATGTTTAAAAGAAGACCATGAGTTGTGCTTTTCATTATATCATGTATTTTAAGAAAATGCAATTCTATCTTTTTAATCTATTGCAGAGAATAAACTATTTTATATAGATTTAATTTTATGTATCTTAAAGGCATTTACAGCAATCATTTGTGGTAAAACACAAAATAATGCGTCATAAAAAGAACTAATATCTCCATTTAATTTATCTAAAAAACCCCATTTTTCTGTAAGGAAGGTCTTGTCTCTCTCTGGGATGATGTAGAAAATCCTCCTCATTCTCTTAGTAAGGAGACATCATTGACGTCTAAAGTCCAAGAACACTTCATAGAGAAATTGTGGCAGCGTGTTGTGGGCGACAGCTTGGTAGTTGGAGTAAAACTAACTGAATCGTTTCACTTGTAAGTATGTACATTTGTCTAATAACACAATTGAGTAGCGTTGTATAGAAATTGAATTTGCAGGTTAACTCTACAGTAGCAAGAGTGGATTTTTGAGCTTTGAACTTTCTCATTTTGAACATCTGTATATAAAGTGTTTCAAAATGTGTGTCTTCTCAGTATTGTTGCTGCTGTTTGTCTCTCTCTATCACTGTGCAAAAAAATATGTTGTATAGCCAAAAATCAGTTGTGTCAGTATAACTACATCGTTACTGGAGACTTTTTACAACAGAGTTTCCTTTTGACCAAAGTTATGGTTCTTATAGTTCCTGTTGACATAGCTCTGTTCACATCAGTATGTGATGTAGATAAAGCTCTGCCTTAGTTGTACAGTTCCTGATGCCTTACTGTTAACATCTTGCCATTCCTAAAGAGTGATTTGCTTAAAGAAGCGCAGAAGAAAACATTTTAAATTCTCTTATCAACTTAATGCTCAGCTTTTGAATTGAAGTGTGCTACAGTCAAGTATCCAATCAAATAAAATATTTGCTAAACTTAATGTATTGTGTAATTATGTGGAACAATCAGCCATACAATACTTAAACCATAAAATTTTTTTGTTTATTCCTATAATTGTCTTTAAAGTTACTTTTTTATTCTGTTTATTTTAATTGCTCAGTTCTAATTGTAAATACGACGTATGTAGTTTCCCTCTTACAGGGAGGGACCTAGTTTGGAACACAGTTTAAAAAAGACAGGAT
This sequence comes from Antrostomus carolinensis, assembly GCF_000700745.2. Taxonomy (NCBI): domain Eukaryota; kingdom Metazoa; phylum Chordata; class Aves; order Caprimulgiformes; family Caprimulgidae; genus Antrostomus; species Antrostomus carolinensis. Next base: position 9,172 of record NW_010315640.1, read on the forward strand.
TACATGAAAAATAAATTTACAGTGTGCATTGTGTAATGTAAACTTTAGGGGAGTCAGAACTTACCTTTTGACCTCTATTCCCACAAGCAGTGTAGCCAAGTCTGTGTTAGGGTAAGCTTAAAGACTATTCGTGCCACTGAAAATCATTCAAGTGGTTGCGAGGGAGCTGACCTGTTACGCCCTTTGGCCATTCTGCTGGAGCTGCGGGTATATTATTTCTCAACTGACAGATCACTATAACTTTACAAGAAAGTTGACCTCATCTTGTCAGCCTCTGTTAAGAGCCACTGAGGCAAGAGATTGTTTTTGCCTTTCCAGCATTTATTCTTTTAGCTTTGATGATGATGACTTTGTTTTTGAAAATGAAATACATAATTCCTGTATAGCTTCAGAAATCCTCAGAAGATTTGGAACCATTCTGTAAAAACTAGAAGCAATATTGCCCTCTCCCCCATTTTTAGAGTTGAGAAAAGATCTGGGAAGATGAAGTCATTTGTCAAAGGTTACTTGGTAGGCTAGCAGCAGAACCTAGGTCTTCTGGGCTCCAGTTCATACATACAGTGACCTGTGGTTTTGGGGAAAAGGGCTTGCTTTCTCTCCACCCCCAACACCGTAAGTCTTTACTGATTGTTTTTGTGTTTCCTACTAATGCAAAATTGCAGTTATGTTTTAGATTGCATTGTGGGGTGGTGATACTTCTCCATAAAGAAAATTAGACTTCCATAAGACTTTCAGATGTCAGTGACATCTCGAGACTAAATTGATTGACAGAATAAAATATTAAATGAGGATCTGAAACAATAGTATTAGGATTTCATTGAAAGAACCATGTGTTGAATAAAGTACTTCATACATTTCAGGAAATTGCTGCATGTTTAAGGTAACAATATTTTAAATGTTTTATTTTAGTCTCTATATTCAATTTTGTTTGAACATCTATAAAACAGCATAGAACATCAGAAGAGCTTTTAGTCCTCAAAGAGAGCAGAATAGATACTTGCTGTATTTTTTTGTTAAAAGAAAGTTAAGCCCTTTGAAAATAAATTATAAAAGTCAGACTATCTGCCTGGGTTATGTGGAACTTTCAACATTTTCTGGGTGAATTAGACATCCAAATTCTTTCAGTTTAAATGAGGCCTCTAACTCCTAGAAGCTCTTAGAAAATTCCGTCCAGATTTTGAAAATCTTAATACTAAACTTAGATGAAATAGTAATTTGAAGGACTTAAACTTTTTGCAGTGTATGACTTAACCTGGAATGATGCTGGGGTTTGTGGTAGTCTTAAATGTCTGTATATTTCTGCAAAGTTCTCGTTATTTGTGAGAAAGTAAAATACAAACTGAGAGTGCAGTCATCTTGTATGGATTTTTCACAGGTCACTGAGTGATGTCAGTTTATCTTTAGTGACGGATCAAGACTTCCCTTCGATTTCTCCGATTATTGAGTGTCAAAATAAAATCATTAAGCTGAACAAAGCCTTCTCAGCGTTGTCTGTCTCCTCGTGTCAAATTGAGCCTCCTTCAAAAAAGATGAAATTGGACTTGCATAGCAAGAATGATCCGAAAAAAGAGTTTCCTAAGAGATGTGCAAGGGTTCAGTTGGATGGAGCAAAGACAGTCATTGCTGTTACCAGCCTTTCACCATTACTGGCATTTCATCGTGTATGTTGTATAGTTCTTCTACATGCAAAGAAACAAAAGCATTGGAATGATAGTTTACAGGAGAGCAAAAAGATTACTGTACTCTGTGGGAAAATTTTATTAAGTCTGGAAGATATTTCAAGTGGAAAATATTCAGTAAAGATGCTAAGGGATAATAGTTACTGTACAGGTAAATGGATTGATATAATATGGATTCATAAATACATGGTTGATTCTTCTGTTTACTCTAGCTGATGGCAAGCTAAGTTTTCGAGGTGCATTCACATCTGTCTCTTTGAACATGATCTGCATGAACCTGTTGTGAATTAAAAGTAGGGTGAAATACAAGATGGAATATCTCTCAAAATGAAAAAAAATGTTAAGTGAGTTGCTGTAAGGGTTTGTGCTAGCATTGGTGCTGAAGTGTATCTGGAAAGGTTTATTTTGAAGATAAGTCTGAGTACAAGAATCTTGAAGCCTGTGTTTTTTCTATAAATACAGTATTTACTGTTGATTAGGTACATACATATTATTTTAAATTCCTGATTGAATTTGTATTGAACTGGGCTTCCACTCATGTAGTAAAATAACCTTTTGATAGCTTCTTGAAGCAACTGAAACACTCAGCTGGTTGTTGTATTGGAAATGGCAGCCTTCCCTTCCACTCATGTAGTAAAATAACCTTTTGATTGTTTGCAATTAATTTTGATTTCTTTCTTCCTTTAATGCTGTATCACTGGCTTAAGGCAACATGTCATCTTACTATTACAGGAGGCTATTAATAGTCTTCTTTTGGCAAGGTGATGTTTATCTTTAGAGCTTTCATTATATAGATGGGGCTCTGTTAATCAGCTATTTTGATTGACATAAGTAGGAATAAGAGTTTAGGTGAAAAGAAAATGCCCAGAAAACACATGAATGCAGGTGCAAACTCTTCACATAAAACTGGGAATGTGAACCAAAACTCTAAGCACATTTAATGCATGCAGCATGATCAAAATATTTAGGTCAAATATCTTTCTCATATATTTTCTTGCAGGTTCCATAGAAGATATACTTGCTGTCCTTGCAGTATCTGTCAGATTCTCCTTTCAGATTGTGTCTTCTGACTGCACATTGACTCCAGTAAATTCATGGTTATTGGGAGAAATGGAGTGCACACCATTTAATGAATGCCGTGACAACATATTCTGTCATAAAGCAGGAAATGCGTACGGTACAATTTTTAACTGGACCCTGAAAAATCCATTTGAAGGAGTTCTAACATTATTTTGCAGGTAAAATTGCTCAAAAGGTGTAGAGTATATTCATCTTGCTTACGCACTTTATATTTACACTATTTCTTACTGGTACCATAAACAACAGCCAAAATCATAACCATCAGGCTTCCAATAGGATGATACGATAACCATCAACAGTAACAGAATTATTTTTGAATCAGAACTATGGCAGGACCTGAATGGCATTGTTTAATTTTGTCTAGGCTAGTACACTGAATTACAAGTAATTCTAGTCTCCATTAATATCTGTTTAGTACTATTTCTTTAGTTCATTTCACTGCATCATAATTCTATATTCATTTTTCTTACATTATTGTTAGTATAATATATAATTTTTCTTTAACATGTGTTGATTTAAAAAAGATTCCTTAGGGGGATGTTAAAAACAAAACAGGAAAACCCAAACAAACAACAGCAAACCCCAAATTATACTAAATTTAAATTTATTGCTATGTCATTTTGTAGTTTAATACAACAACATAAATTTAATTTTGTACATGTTTCTTTTCTGATATATTAATTTCCTATCTACCATGATTTTGAACAGGAAATAATCTGAAGAGTCTCAGTGATTTCCTTTTTTTATGTTCATTCTTGGACAAATGTCTGTAAACCAGGCTAAACAAGTTTACAATTTGGCTTGACAAGGCTCACAACATAAAAAGTGCTTCTCGAGTATTGACACGTTACCTGTCCTGAAGAGTTCAAGCTAAAAAATAAAAGGAAGAAAAGCTCAGTCTCTTAAGAATCTCTAATTCATAGTGAGGTTCAATCTTTTACTCAAATTAGGAGTTAATTTCCTTCTTTTATGTAAGAGAAAAGGCTGAAATGTTTAAGAAATCAATCAGTAAAATTTTAAGCCTCAAGACTTTTGGTTCCTTTTGAAAAGTAAGGTTACTTAATACTATTCACTTTTGATATAATTTTTGCATTAATAGTGAACTGCATGTTTGTGGTGTAACTATGGTTGCATTTTCTGTATCTTTTTTTCCCATTTTTGTATTGATCTTTTATCCAGCTAGGATATTTCTGTAATAGGTGGGAGCTACAGACTATTCTTTTTCACAGCCTTTCAGAACCAAAATAAATTGTGTCTGTTATAAGTGGTGGAATATTAAGATAACTAAATTGAAATAGAAGTACTTTAAGGAAAAATGCCTTTCTGATCTGTGTCACTTTGTCATATATGTCACACTGATATCAAGGGAAATAGAGTCACTGATAATTACAAGCACTATTTTATCTTGGTTTCTTAATAATATTGAATGTCTGATTTTTTTAAGTGCAACTTTCCCTCTCCAGTGACCATTTTTTAAAGACAAGCTGTGGGCCACCTAATAGCCATACTGTACATATCTATTGATAGTGACAATCTATGAGTAGAAGTTACTTTTTTGTGCCCCTAAACATAGACCAAACAACACATTTCCTTTGGGCTATTACATGTGGCCTTCACATACAATGAATTGCTTCTTAAAGGAACAAGTGATGCACATGTAACCCTAATCATGGACATATATTTTTAGCATAGAATATTTATGTTGCTGAAGTTTGCTTAGTGTCAGTTCTTTTGATGTACAGTGGCTAGTGTGCACACCATTAAAAAGCCCTTGCTTACTCTTGTATGTACAGTACATATAATACTTAATACCATAATAATCAGTGTCAGTTTTTCCCTGTTTGATTTAAAGTAGCTTTGTTTTATTTTCTGCTATATAATTTTGGAGATATAAAATAGCTTTAATAATCATCATCATCATCTTTTTTTTTTTACAGAAACCTGACTGTCTTGTTCCAGTGCCTTCATAGCCTTACTAGAGTTCTCCCACCAAGCTGTAATGTAAAACTCCTGAGATCTGGGAGTGGAGGTGTACTTACTGAACAGTTAGCACTGGCTTTGGAAAAAGAAATGCTCACCTCAAGGAATTATTTCTTCTCAAAAGAAATTAAAGCTGAAAACAGTGTGACATGGGGGAATGAGCTTGGCAAGAAAATCAGTGATGCTTCTGTGGCTTCTTTACTGGACAGTGAGGAGGGAGTTCAGCAATTCAGAAAAAAGCTTCAGAATGAACGGGAAGAGAGTATGCTAAGTATGAATCAGACAATGAATGGTGCCCTTTACCAGGAAATTGCTTTGAAAATAGCAGAAACACAGCTCAATTCAGATATGATTGTGTGGAGACTAGCAAGTACTAGAAAATATTAACTAAATCTATGTTGAATAAATTTTTATTAAAATTATACTATTAAATAGTATTTATATTTTCATGGGTACTTGTATTTTTATTTTATAACTCAGTTATTTCTACAGATAAATACTGGTATTTTGGTTGATGAATTGTAGCTGGTTTGGCAAGAATTTAATATTAAAGATAGCTGAGTCATTTTGTTACGGATTTCAAAAATATTATTTTTAAAGTATTTTCTAGGAAGTCCTATTCCAAAGTCATAATTCTTGAACTCTAAATGAACTTTATTAGAAAAAAAAAAATAACAAGCATATACTGCTTAAAATAATCTGATTAAACTTGTAAGATGACTGTTTACACAGATAAAACTTAAAACTTTTTAAAGAAATCTTGAGAGATATAAAAAAGATCTAAGTTAAGCAACCACTTTTAATCATAAATTGAGTATGGGGTTTGACAAATCCAAATAAGAGGCAGTTTATCTTTGTGATATATCAGGCCTTTGAAATAACTTTTAATGATACCATTTTTCAGCTTTGTGAGCAGCAGAAAGCTTAGAAAATCTCAAATCACAATAATTTTCGTCCTTTTATCTCTATTTTATATTTCTAGTGTTTGTCACCATTTTTCTAAAGTTGTCATAATTTCCTTTTTTAGTTTTCCTGTAAACAAATTTTTAATAGTTAACATCTGCAGCATGCACTCTGACAATAAAAGTTTGACAGGAAGAATGGAAGACGTTTATTGACTCAAGGGAACACTAACATTTCAGAATAATTCTATATCTTTTTTTTTTCATCAGAAAGTTCAACTTCTCTATGTGTGTCCTCTAGAAGCATTAGAGTGGTGATGTTTTTCAGTCTGACACATCTTTTCACATTGGCAACAGCAGTAAGCCAATGCCCATCTCAAGGCAAACACTAGCTAGAAAAATGGTGATAGAACACTGTGCTAAGTTCAACTCAGCTTAGTGATGTAGTCTCACTTTTGAGCTACACAAAGTATTAAATATATAGAAGGGAAATTTTGCATTAAGATGTCAACAATGCCTTAAGAAATCGTCACAGATAATTTGAAACTCGGTATTTACTGGATGAGAAAGAATTGTTAAAAAAAAAAAAAAAAAAAAAAAAAGAAAAAGAAAACTTTCCTTGCCACAGTTTTGTTCAGCTCATGGTCAAAGCTTAAGAACTCATTGCCAGGGCTTGGCATTCAGTTGTCACTGGAATTTCCAGAAGAAAGTTCCTGGTTATAAACACTTAAACGAAGCAAAAGATCTCCAAGCACATAGAGATCTTGCAGCTTGCAGCTAAGGGCAAGACCTTGGTAAACCAGCTGAGCAGAAACTTTCACAGCAACAAAGCTACTATTCAGCTCGGGGCACTTGAAGGACTTTATGCAAAACAGTGTAAACAGTCCAGCACTTGATTTTTATTAGCACTGCTGTAGTAGCATGGTGTCATGTTTTAACTAACCCTCATAGGTCTGTCTGTCTGTCTTTAAAGAGAGATTTCCACTTGTGTTTGCATCCCTTTCTTGAACTAGTGGAGTGGGACAAATGACAGGAAGCTGCTAAGGACAGAAGTTGCCAGTTTCTAATTCCATGGAGTTGTTACTTAAAAAAAGCAAACAGTGAAATCACAGAAACGTAGAAATCAAATTGTTAGAGTAGAATAATAACGCATATCACAACATGTTCCTAATAAGGAGTCTTTCTACAGGCGTGAATGCTTAGTTTGCGTATCATCAGGTGAGATCACGAAAAGCTCTGAGATTCCTGGGAGTAGTTCTCCAAATGACTAGTAATGCATAATGACATGGCGCAATTTTCCGTGTTTGTGATGCAACTGGTAGGTCTATTGCATATGCATGGTAGATACTTTTATGTGCCAAAATCTAAAGGTCTGCTGGAAATACTTGGAAGGTTTATGCTGGTATGGGGTTTTTTTGGCCAGGAATCATGGAAAAATGAAGCAAGTTTGAACAAAGGTACAGGCTCTCTAGAATCTTATCTTCAAGTGTCAGCAACAGGAATTTTGTTTAGAGATATGTGCTTTCCTAAACTTGCCTTTCAGAAGTAAAAGCAACTAAAGGTGTTAACCTTCAGTTTATTTGGTCTATCATGATGATTAATCTCAGTACATGATGGTGTTCAAATGAAGAGTCCAAATTGCATGAACGAGGAAGACTGGTTAGGTTGGTTCACTGTGTTTTGGTCATGAACAGTTGAAGTCTCATTTTCTGGACTTCCAATAATGTCTTGGAAGTGAGTTTTTTCATAGTCAGTTCTGCGGGTACTTTTTTTGGCAAATCATTTGAGAAATTAAATAGGTAGCAGCAGCAGTCCTAATTACTGGGGATTGGTATTGCCAAGAAATAACCACTAAAATAGTTGGATGCTTGATTCTGTAAATTCCCATTTCCATGATAGCAGATCATAGCGGTTGGGATTGATACAGATCACAGCCAACATAAGGCTTTTTGTTAATAAAGCTGTTAATAATACAGATAACTATTGACAAAATATATTAACTTACTTACTCACTCATAATTACTCTGTAGGAGCAACAACTGGGGGGCCAATCCCAACTCCTGAGACTTCTGGCTCCTAAGTAGGTAGTTTAGAAAGTGCCTTTGAAAAACCCTTTGATTCATCAAGTGTGTATATGTAATTCTGTAGTTCTTTTGTCTGCATATAGCAACAACTACCTGATTGTACACAATCCAAGTTGTGCAACCCATGGTTGATACTAGTGTGGGTAGTGTCTTCATACACAGCCAGCAGGTTCTTGGTGTTCTGAATTTATTAGTACTGGTGATTTGACAAGACAACTGGTCTCCAGAGCTTACCAGTTCCTGGTAGACTTTCACATGCTGCTTCTCAGCATGTAATCTTAGCCTGCTGATTGCTGGTAACCATTCCCTCATCCAGAGCTTTAGAACCCCTTCATACAAACTCACACAGAGGAGGCCTTTATCACATATACATTTTTGACAAAGTAGTAAAATTATCCAGCTTGTCTTGAACCCAAAGGGTCAAGAAAACAGTTTTCATTTCTGAAACCCAGCAGATGTCAGTTGTTTCTGGAAGATATCTATAGGAGTGGTTCAAGGGCAGTGATCAGCATGTAGATGTGTCGTTTGTGTTGGCTCTATTAACATGTTTCAAAAGACTGAGATGCAAAAGGGAAGTCTTCTCTGGGAAGCATCAGCTGTCATGCCTAAATGCACTCTTCTGTCCATCTTAGGACTTTTAAAGTCAGCATGATTTAAGGCCCTAAGTAGAGGGATTTTGTGTAAAAGAACTCAGTGTTTCCAGTCAAGTTGGTATAATAAATACATTTACTTATTATAGTGATTTTTCTCTGTTATTCTCAGGGTTCTCGGGCAGGAGAAACCTGTCTGCTCTAGAGTAGTCTCTGTTGGATAGCAGTATTTCCAGTTTGTGTGTGTGTGTATATGTATATATATATTTCAGATCAGCCAACAGGCTGCGGGGTTGTTCATGGTAGTGAGAGTTAAGCCTTCTCTCTCAGCTACTAATTTTTTTCCCACAGCTTTTTACAGTTTGGGAACTGTGTCAGTCTTATGACTGCTCACTTCTGAATCATGCTGACTCTGCTAAGACGAAATAATAATGCTATCATGTTTATCCATGAGTGAGTTATTCATCAGAGGCTATTAACAAAGATGATAGGGTCAGCAAAAGGAGTATACAAATAGTGGTAATTTTCACCTCCTCCCTTCTCTACTTCCCTGGGAGAGATAAAATTTTAAACAAGTGGGAGGTAAGTGTTGATGCAAGGATTTAAAGTCTTGGATAGATAAAGGCATGAATTTGAACATTTTGTTGGTGGTGGGGTTTTTTTATTTTTTTTCAGGTTCTGGTTGGGTTTTTTTAATGCTCTTGTCTGCACTCTAGGCATTGCTGCTGGTGAAAACAAGATGATCATCTTAATCAGTATGTAGTAGGAGTTTTTAGCCAAGTGAAAAGCTGTACCAGTCCTCCCAGGGGAAAGGCAAAACTGTGGGAGGTTTATTATTGCTGTTTAGTCATGTTAATTATTGCTTTAAGGAAGTGATACTACTTTGGTCTTTTCTGTGACCTCAGGTTTCTGGTATGTGACAACCTTACCCCTTAATGTATTGAGAAATTAATAATTCATAGATGCAAAATGCCAGCTGCATGTTTATAAAACAAATAAATTTGTTTTGGTTAGAGCAAAGACAGCCCGAGTGCCAGGTTTGTGTCAGTCCAGTTCCTGCCTGATGTCCTACGTTCACAAAACCCAGTTGCTTCACAGTGGTATTCAGATCAGATCCACAGGTTGGTAAAGCAGTCTCAAGTTAACTAAATCCTTCTCCTGGATGTCTTAAATGGAGAGGTGGCAAATAATTTGCCTGGCTGCAGTTGTAGTAAGTCCTTCAAAACAGCATGTGCTGCCTCTGTACCTGCCCCCTTTGCTCTCCCTGGAGCCTCAGTTACAGTTTTGAACCAAACATGTGATGTCTTCTTTTGTAATCCTGCCTTTGAAATGTTCTTAAGTGTGAGGGGAAAAGCAGAAGCTGCCAAAAATTTCCAGAATTCATGGCTCGTGGGAGTCTCCTGTTTCTGTACAGTCTGTGCTATTCCCTCCGCACAGGCTCTACTGAGGGCATATTTTGATGCTTCCCTCCCCGTCTTGCCCCAGTGATCACAAGCTGAAGACCAAAAAGGCAATCACTTCTAAAATGCAAAAATTAACTTTGCCTCACTTTATCATGTAGGAAATGGGTATGTTTTCTTTTCCAAGGGATATATCTCTGCTAAATCAGATAATCTGCAGGTAAAAGTCAGGTCCCTGATGCAAACTGCACCTTGGTGAAACTTTGAAGTGCCTGGGGCACTCAGCAAGTAATTGTGTAACACAGAAAAAAACATTTCCTCCCCCCCACCCCATACTTCATGACTGTTTATGTTAATAAGTTGTTGGATTTTTTTTTTTAAAAAGCTTTCTGCAATTAAGGCTCATTCTTAATTCAACTATACTTATTAACAGTAGATATTTTTTTCTGCCTATAAAATTTTAAACTTTTGCTTTAATTTTGCCTCTTCTCAATCTTGTTTAAAAAAATCAACACTCAATGGTTGTGTTAGTATATTACTACAATTTTTAATCTATATTTGGATGTGAATTTTTAACACAGAATCTCTGTAGAAATCCAGAGAGGAGTGAATTTCTGGGGGTTTTGGCAGAATCTTTCTCCTTACTTTTTCTGAAGTAGGGTGAAATTTCTTAATGATCAAATCATCCAGGTGTCTCCAAATGCAGATAACATGTACCAGCTTCTTTAATCTTCCCAAATAAGTTGCATCAGAGAAATCAGAGATAATAATGTAATATTGTAGGCATATATATTTTTCAACACAACTGTAAGAAGAAATGATACCAGACAGTCAGACCAGTCCAGCACTCTTCCCTGTTTGTCAGCTTTTTTTTTGTTTTGTTTGTCAGCATATTCTAAAATAACCACTGAGAGCAGCTGTTGGATTTGAAGATCCCAGGAACTTTCTTAGAATATGCAGCATGATTAAGAATTAATTCACATTTGTGGTCATATTCATTAGATTATGAATTCTTACTCACGTTAGAGAGTCAGTGTAGTGGTCATGTTGTATGTACGAGTGGGGTTGACTTTCACTGTCCCATTCAAAGGCTGTCTGTGAATTAATGACAGGAAGATGAATGCAACAACCATCCTCTGAATAACAATAATTGCCACCTCAGCAGGAAGAACAGAACTGAAATTACAGGTTCCAGTGGGATAAAATCACTGATTGCCTAATGCAATGGTGGTTTCATTAGGATTATTTTTCCCTAATGATGTCCCTAACTTCCTCAAAGTATGTGATTTATATTTAGTTACTCAAACACAGCATTCCAGTTGTGAATATTTAACTAAAACACTCTAGAATTTATAATTTCAGTTTACTCCATGTGGTTTCAAGTCATGTGCACTGCAACATATTTTACCTGCCACTTGGCCAGAGGAGTGCCTGTGTAAATGCAGAAATGAAAAAACTTATTTTCCTGAGGTAATATCTTAGTGTATCTACCTTACTGGAAAACCAAGTGAACTATTCCAATGCAAAGTACCTCAGTAGTGCACACTGCCTTCTCAGTAAATGTGGTATTTTTTTAGCTAGAAGTCAGCATTCAGTAATTTTATGGAAAGAATATATCAGTTTCATTCTTTTCAAAGTAGTTCACTTCTTAAAAATGTGCTCTGAATGCATATATTATTGCTTGATGGCTACATTTCACCCAGCGTTCGTAAAAAACATGATACTTTATTACCGGGATTTTTTACTTCAGAAAGAAATTGCTAATTTATTTTTCCCTTTTTTTAGGATTGGACAATGAAGTAGATTTGGCAGAAATAATCAAAGAAGGTGAATAAATGATCCCCACTTATTACATTTTCCCCAAACTTGAATATATTGTCTTCTGACATTACAACTAGATAATCCACTGAAATAGCATAAACTGTATATTCTTCTCTGGGGGGAAAAAAAAAAAAGGCTTGTGGAAAGAATAAATCTGTACTCTATGTTCCCATCAGGGAGATATGAATTTGTGCAAATTAGTGTATTTTACTGATAAACTGACATGTGGTATGAAAAAGAGGATGTAGAACAGAGGAGTCCTGTCATTTTGAAATGGAGTCCTTCTATATGGAGTACTCTTTCTTACTGGCTGTTAAAAACACTTGGAGTGAATTGGATTCTTTAAAAATCCACATTAACCTTCTCTAAATTAGTAGCATGTCTGAACAGTAGCACTGTAACAGTATCAATGATCCAGGATTTGAACGTTTTAAGTGGCTGCAGATAGCCTTAGGTTATAATAATGATTACCTTAACACCATCTGAAATGCATTTTCTTTTTAAGTTACTGGAATTTGTGGCATATTAGACAGCTCATAGACACGTAAATCTACCCAGTGATACAGCTAATCTGGGGACAACTCCCTTCTCACACTGCCATGTGCTGTTCATGGGCCATCGTCTTTCCCAGTACTATTTCTAATGCCCTCTTAACATGGGTTGTTCAACCCACCTCACATGCCTCCCATACTAGCATTGCAGCTGTGGTATTTAATTTTTGCTGTACACTTAAAAAGTAAGAATGCTTTTGAAATCACAAAACCTTTGACATGTCAGCATTTTGTTTTCACATGGCTGGAAAGTGGCAATTCATCTGTGTACAGCTATAACTGTCCTTCCCCTCCAAATGTCAATGTTTAAACCTCTTGGGATCCAATGCACTGTCTCCTGTTCTCCACTGCTTCCCGCTTCCCCATCCTGAACTACCTTTTAGACTTCATATGCTCCTTGGGTTAAATCCTGGCCTCATCCAGAGCAATGGCAAGGCTTTCTGAGAGCTTCCAAGGTCTGGACATCCCCATCATGATTTGGAACCTGCTTTTTGTCTCAGCAGGGGGGCTTAGTGGTTTTCATAAACCCACATTCACAAATATTCTACCCCTTTGCCCAGGGTTTTATCAGGAGTTTGTATAATTTTCTAGTAGGTTGAATTGGCTGAATTTCTGAAGTTAAAGGCAGAGAACCAATAAATTATAAACATAGCAATAAATTTTGACTTCCATTTATTTTGCAGTTAGTCACTGTTTATTTGAGTCTCTGTTCTTACTTATTTTTTATTTACACTGGCAACAGATGTGATGCTTCAATTTTATTTGAAATTGTTTGCAATAAAGCTGGGCAATAATGTGCCCATACTCAACAAGGTAACAATACAGCTTGTTGTAGTCATTGATAACGATATTTCAGGTTGTAAATCTTCATGGCAAACTGCACATTTTCAGGATTGAATGAACAAATACTAAAATACATGTGCTTTGAATACAAAAAGTGTATTGGAAAAGAAAAATAAATTTCAGTTGTGAAATATGAGAAATCATTAAAGTTACATATAATTGCAGGGCAAAGAAACACTATTCATTTTTCAAGTTATAGTAGAAACACTATATGGTTTGGGTTTTTTTTTTCCTTTTAGGTTCAAGCTCTTTTAATATTATAGTAAAGGAATAAAGGTATGCTTAAGAGTTTATGTTTCCAACTTCTAACATTAAGTTTTAGAGACACAAATAGTAACTCAAAAACTAAATAGTCCTTACTGATACTCAGCTAAACAACTCTAGAAGGAATTATCAAATTGTTTTGAGAGCGCCAACAAAACATAAGGAGTTTTCTAGCCGTTGCCCTCCTACTCAAAAATCATGCAGCTTGCCTGTGAAAGGTACCATTAAGTGAAAAAGTGATATTGGAATAATTAATGTAGTTAAGCTATTTCTCTTATAAGTTTGAAAGATGAAGAACACAAGCGAGCCAGCTGTAGGGTACTCCGAGGTGATTTTGGTGATTTGTGAGACTACAATTTGGGAATCAGATTGCTTGCTTTGAGGCATTCTTTATATACTTCTGCGGTCTTGTGTAGATAGCGAAGGTAGTGCAGAACCTGTTATTTATCTTAAGAAGCTTCTACAAGATAGTTGATCTTGATAAAAGCTTCAAAGGCACCTGTCAGTGCTAAACAAATTGTAACCTTATATCACTTATTGAAGAAAACAAAAAAAAACACCAACAAAACAAAAAAAAGCATATAAATTCCTCAGCTGTTTCTTATCTATTTAAACAGGGTTTATCTTTTCCCTTACAGGTTTACATGTCTTCTCTTTATTGCAGGTGATGTGCATTGATTTACCTCACCTTTGTGCTAGAATCTCTTATCAATCTATTCTGAATCAGGGCAAATCTTACCTCAGTAAACTGCGCTAAGCTTCTCCATTTGTAACGTATGGCAATTACAAAACCATTTGCAAAATTGTGTTTTCCAAAGGAAAAAAAAACAACAATCGGAGTTTAATTGTCTTAAAAACATGACTGCATCACTGGAGAAAGAATAGTGAAATTCATTTGATACCTGAAAAATGAAACATTATTTCCCAAAGAAAAAACTATTTTGGTATATTATTTGAAGTTGGCAAAATATGGCCCTTCAAATACTCTTGGAAGAACTAAAATTGTATTTAAATCTCCTTGTGACATTTACTTGAATTTAGCTTACAGCATATCTACTGATTAATAATCAATGGTAGACTAAGACGCTGTTTGCTGAAAGCATGTCTGTCTACCATTGACCTTTGTAGATATGGAAAATAGGAGATGTTGCCTTAAGTGATGTTGATTGTGTCTATGTACACTGGATGTCTTTCTTAAAATCACCCAGATAATTTTTTAAGGCCACCTTTTGTGGCTGTGTTTATTATCAGGGCAAGCAGGAAGTTTCACGTGGCCATGAAACTGCTTTCCACGTCCTGCCTTGCCTGGGCAGCCTGGCTGTGCTCCTCCCACCAGGCCAGGGCTCTTCTGGGGAGAAGGTTGTGGGAGCTAGGAGCAGCCTTGCAGCTGCTCCATGGTGGGCAAGGCTGGAGGAGAATGTTCCCCAGTGTCCCTGGGATCCCTGGCCCTGGGGGTGGTGTTGCCCAGGGTCGAACAAGCATCAGCGCTTCCCAGCATGGTTTTGGCTGAGACCTGAAGGTGCTCCTCACCTGTGGCTCCAGTTTAGCTGCAGTTCCACCAGTCTAGGAGGAAGAGGGTTTATTGATGCAGAAGCAACAGGGAGCAGCCATGGGCCTGTTTCAGTTAGCATTGGCATGGTCTGTGTTGTTGGAGGTGGTTGACTCTTGGCATGTCATGAAATCAAACACCAAAAGCACTTTCAGTGACTGGTAGACCTCAGAGTGACATCTCATGTGGTTTCTGTTTGCTTTGCCCAGTAAGTGTTTTCCAAGCCTCCAGAACAGCAAGCAGGATGGCTCAAAAAAAACCCCAAGTGCAATGCTGGCCAGCTGAGGTCTCCACCCCAAGCAAGCGGTGTTTCTGGAGAGCCCCTCCGCTGGGCTTGAGCAGGAGAGTGCCACAGGACCTGGAGTGCTGACTGCTGAGCACTCAGTCACTTCTCTGTACCCTTCCAGCCCTGACCTAAAAGGTCAAGGAGAGAAAAGTCATTACAGAGAAGTAATAGCAGAAATTGGGGCAGAGGGGTCTGCCTGGAGCTTGTTGAACTGGAGCTTTGTTAGCCCAAGCCTTTTTGCATCCTCCCTCCCCTGGGAGAGACTCCCCATGATTTTGGACTCTGGCACTGGGGATGCTCTGCCCCCTCAGCAGCTGCCACGGGCCATGGTGGCCTCAAGTGCCCGGTGTCCCCAGCCCATGGGGGGGTGGCTCTCACTACAGCTGCGACATCACAGCCAGAGGTAACACGCTGGAGGATGTGATGGCAGAAATAGTGCTCCTGTCCATATAAATAGCTCCACATACCGCTAAAGTGACAGTGGCAGGGTACTATGCTGCTGCTTTATTTATATCTCTGGACATGCCATGAGCTTCCTAACAGAGCATCAGGTTTGTGCTGTGACTTATTTTGATTCTTTTTCCCCTTGACACAAACTGATTCATAAAAACCCTTGTTTTTCTGCATCAGTCTTAGTTTCTTGCCTGCCGTGAGAGCTACCAAAAAAAAAAAAAAAAAAAAAAAAGGCTGCCAAATTAACCAGCAGATCCTAGTTTGGGTGTATTTACTGGTGGTCCAGAGCAAAAGCTGTGTATTCACCTGTGTGCACACACAGGACCGGGATGCACAAGCCCCAGCACAGTCATGCTTTTTGGCTGCTGCTGGGCTGGGAATGACCCAGTTGAGAGACTTCATGTTCCAAACCTGAAGCAAAATCATTTTTTATGAGGCAGGTGGTTATATATCACTTTTCAATGCTGAAAAATAAACATGTCCATTTCCAGTTTGAACACAAAGTGTCACCCTCTGACTTTCTGTTCCCAGACCTAATTGAGGGATCCATTTCCAAAGTATTTTGCTGGCAGTGAGTGGAGTAAACATGAAGAGAAGGGACTTTTTCTGACATTGTGGCTGGATTTTGGCAGTGTGTGTGTGTGTGATGATTAGGATGCAGGTAAGGAATTATTTGTAGTCAGTAGGTTAATACAGTAGTCTCATGCAGCTGTCTCACCTTTGGATGGACCTCATGTTTCGGTTCTTGCTTTTTGACAGAGAAAGAGCGGGTGTGAGGGAAGTAAAGCAAAGCAGTAGGTAGTAAATCACTGCAATTCTGCTACTTCGCTAACTCAACAATTAGTGTTCTGACTCCATGTTTATGAGCCTTCAGGAAAAGGGGTGCAATTTTGAAGGGGGCAGAGGAAATAAATGGCCCAATAAAAGGCTTGTGAGCTGGACTTTTTCTGAGAAACGGCCTCCACATTGGATATAAAACATGCTCCTTTATAACATGTGCATTATGGAGATAATATTTCTGATGGAAACCAACTGAGAGGCTGCTCTTTTAAGGCATATTAATAAAGTTTAGTATTTGTTCAGGTGAATAAATATACTGTGACTTACTTTACCTATACCCAGTAGTCCATTTATTTGCTTCATTTTTTTTTGCACATATTAGGGAAAGGGACATCTCAACAGTAATACCTCTACAGATGACTGTATGGGGAAATAACTGGTGTGAGCTATGTACTTTTATGTCTTTGCTAGTACTTTGCTGCTTAGCAGAAAAAGCGAGAGGCTTCCATATTAGAGATGAGGGAGGGACTTGATGCATTTGTGTTTAGGAAAAATGTTTATTTCCCTCATAGCATTTTTTTTGTCTCATATTTTTTCTCTACCATTTTACAGTATCATTATAAAACATGCTTGTTAGTTTTTGTTTTTTGTTTTTTTTTCTGATAAGAACTGCCAGATCTGCATTTAAAACAAATAAAACTTCCCAGCACGTGTCTAGAAGCAAAGTTAAGGAGACAGTTTGTAACCAGTTTTTCTTTTTTCCAAAGGGCAGATAAAACGTAGGTTTTCTTTCCAAAATATTTTTCTCCTCCTCGATTTTGTCCTTCAAATGCCAGTCAAAATATTGACCTCTTTCTAGATGATCTTTTTAATCCTTTGTTAGAACTGGAAAACAATAGTGTGAATGGGAGATTTGAAATATATGTTCTCATCATCTGAGAGCAAAGTAGAGCCCAAGGCATTTCTTCACACACCAAATTCATTCATCCATGGACCATGAGGACTCAGCAGCGCTTAGATCTCTGTCAGTACAAAGCAGTGGTTTGTACAACAGACGGGAGTAGAGGAACTTATTGCCTGGTTGCCTCCTAACTAGTGGAGCCTGTTTCACTCTGAGGTTGCTGGATTTGGCGAGACAAGTAAATTTTGGCTGCCCTCTGAGCCCTGCAAATAGTGACCCAGACGGGTATGCACCTGCCTGGAAGGAAGGAGACTTGCCCAGGAGCAGCAGCGCAGACTGATGTGGCCTCTGCAGCTGTGGTATGTATGTGGCCGCCCTGCTGCACCCAGAGTCATCCCCAAGGGAGTCCAGTGGTTGTTTGCTTTTCTCTGCCTGACATGAGCCAAGGGGCGAGCCAAGATGTACCTGGATCTCACCTGACTGGCATGGGCTGATGGCTAGGACACAGCCACAAGACTAATACGTACTATTCTCTCAACAACAAGCTTAATCAGAGTTTAGCCTTAACATTAAGGAACTTGCAGTAATTAAGTCTTGCAGCCTTAAAAGTATTTTAATGGCCTATTTTGTATATTTATTCTAGCATTTTAATGAATCTGGATCATAGAATTATTTTTTTAAAAGACCTTTAAGATGATTGTGTCCTCATTTCTGCCACTGAACCGTTGCTTACATTTCATTACTCTCTATAAAATGCAATTCTCCATTTCATTTCACATCCGAAATAGAACTCTTCCAACACAGCCTAATGCCACCTAGTGGTTATAGCAGGAATTGCACTTAATCACCGCGGCACTGCATGCAACTCGCTGCTAGAAAAGATTTAAAAGACACATAATTTATCTTTGTGATTAGAGGTCTGTTATAAAATCGATGCTTACTGTGATTAAACCAATTTGTTATCTCCTAATTAGAGCGCTATACAGTTGTGAAGCATCATTTAACTGTGATGAGATGCATTTAAAAAAAAAAAAATTCCCACTCCCTTTTAACTATAATTTATATACATAATATATATAGTGAACATTTCCCAAGATATCTCTTGATTGATGCATTGCCATAGACAGGATGGAGAGCCAGCTGGATAGCATGGGACATCTGTTTTACCTCCTACATAAGTGACATTTTGCCACTTCTGAAAATCCACGTGGTATTCTGTTATGGAAGATCATGGCATTTCTCTTTGTGCATTCCTTAGTTATTTTTGCTTTTTGAAAAAGTATGTTTTCTTCATTGTTGTGTCATTCTGCTTGCAAAGTTAAAGCGAAGACAGAACCCATTTTGTGGAGAGGAATTGCTTTGTTTTCCTTGTTATGATTTCATACCAGGAGCTCCTCTCTTGCAGGCTGCTACACTCTCTAGCCTGGCATTTTTTTACTGAATTTTCCCCTGTTCAATGGTACTTTCATGCCACTGAGGAGCATCTCCTCCAGGGATCAGCCTTGCAGGTTAGTCTGCCTTCAAGGGGAGCAGTGTTTGTGCAGGGACCAGTCTGGATGCTCCTGCAGGGTACTAAGCCTCCCCTTGGGAGTGGTACCTATGGGTGTACCATGTTGCTATCAGCCCCGAGTGAGGAGGGACTGTGAGACCCAGTTCTCAGAGCTGCTGCCTGGCAAAGTGTGCCCTGCAGTGTGGGGAGTGAGGCTTTGGCCCTGGGAGAGCAGGCAATGCACCCGCTTCTGCTTGTGCCCCCAGGGTGGCTGCTATGGGGAGTGGGGATAATGGCAGTACTCCCCTGGTCTTGCTGGTGCTTGGTACCCTTCAGCACTGCCAGTATGGGGTGAGAGCATTGCGTTGCTAAGGGTGGGCCACTCAATTCTGTCAAGTCTGCGCAATGAGTGAGACAGATGATGTAATTTTTCCTCCCTTACACAGCTTTCTGTGATGCTTTACTAGTCACAACTTGACGCTTGCCCCTATCCAGCGTGGACTACAAATTTCATGTGTGTACGGTGTGACTGCTGCCATGCCAGGAAAGCCAGTGCCTCTGCAGGTGTAAAATGTCATCCCTGGTCCTGGCTTGGCATGAGAAGTGTTTTTGAGAACTGTACCTGGTGGCACCTGACTTCTTGCTTGCTCAGTCTCTCTCAATGCACCACAATTCCTGATGCAATTTCCTATTGCTCTGCACTCATTTCTCTTGCGCTGACCCACAGGAAGATGTTAAGAAAGGAATTGTACATCTGCCTTTGTATGAAATTGTGCTCTGAATGCTGAAGCTCATAAACAAAACTAATAGCTGCTGAAAATAAACTAGTACTCAGAATGCAATAGATGGTCTCCAGCCACAGAAGAAAACAGCATCTGGCCTGAAAGGCGTAAACTCCTAAAATAAAGAGCACAACTTTTAATAGAGAAATACATTAATTTTTCAAACACATTTTTATATTTATATAATTATATTCACATAAAAAGAGAGGAATAAAATAATTTCTAGATTGTTGTGGCCAAACTCCTCTGTGCAACTTCTCTGATGTCTGTGGAGTTACAGGAGGAGACAATTTAGACTTTCATCTTAATAGTGTGAATGTATTAGAGCAGAAACAACATCTTTATCAAAGCTGACCAGTATACTGTATATTGATTTATCTATTTTTTGGCAACTTCTTTTTTTTTTTTTAATGAAGATATCTATATAGAAGAATGAAAGACTATTGTGATTAAAGATTCTGAAATGCTGGTTTACTCTCAAATGGCGTAGTAAAAAACCCAAGGAAAAAATTCCTTTTTATGAGAACCGATAGTCATAAGGGAGCTGATCTCACTCAACAGACTTTGAAGTTGATAATTAACCAGAAACAGGAAAGTTCATAATTTGGTAATGAGCTGCCTACAAACCCATCTGATGAAGACTGTCAAACAAAATCTCTTGGCATGGCACATCCACCTGCAGGGCTTACTGCAGATGGCATGACAGTGTCTGACCATCTGATTCAGTCAAGAGACACTGATGAAGAAGCTGTGTGTGCTCCAATATTTTCTAATTCTTCAGATGCTGCAGAAACAAATGATATAATTTCTATATCTTTGACAGTGAATTTCAGGGTAGAAAGGGAAACAGTTCTAGTCAGTTGTTAGAAGCAAAATGCCGCCTAACACAACAAAGTTACATATGCATTATTTAACACTATTACTGGAGAGGATGCAGTGGTGGGGAAAAAGCTGCTGTAAGAGGATGAGATGGAATCCCAGAACATTTATAATATCCATCTTCCCTGTGGCACAGACTGAAACACATACAGCTAGCCATTATTTGTTGCAATTTGTACAATTCAAAGCTGGTTTTCATCCCTTTTTAAAAGGCCTACCCAGTAGTCTTTACTCAAAGGAAAACTGTGGATGATAGTTACTGAAGGCTGGAGCTCCATTCATCTAATAATACAGAGCTGAGTTTTACGATGAAAATCATCAGTTCTCTAAGGCCATGTTGCAGAGCTGTAGGCACCACAGGTGTTAAAGCTTTATGAAGCTTATAGAGTACCTGCATCTACCTAAAAACCAATTTGATAGAAATATGTGGTGATGAAGAAACATATCTTTGTTTTCTCCAAACCAAGCCAAACCAAAATGGGTTCTGGGCTTTATTCAACCACTTCCTTGTGGTGAAGATCCTCATCGGCACTTAGCCAGAGATGAGCTGCTGAGTGCTAACCCCAGGCAAGATTTAAAAATAAACAAAAAGAGCTCACTCTGGCTGTGTGCAGAGGCAGGAGCAAATGTACCCGTGTGGTTCCTAGGGCCAACTTCTCTCAGTGGGAAGGGAGATTCTTGGTCACCAGCCTAGATCTTTCTGATCAGTCATGGTCATCAAGGCTCATGGGATGCACCATTCAGAGGCAACCAAGGTGGTTACTCAGCAGAGACCCCCATTGCTAAGACTCAGCATAGCTCATGGTGTACAAATTTGAGCACCTTCAAATTTCTTTCCAGTATGAAGTGCTTCTCCGCATCAACTACCAAAGAGTAGGTAGCACAAGTAAGGGAATATCGCTTGCTGCTGTTACCAGCAGACAGAATTGCCTGGATCATCCAGGCACAACAGGAAATGGGTGCACAGCCAGTCACCTCTATGCATGCATTGTACCTCATCTCAGGCAGGGAGTCTGCCCAGAATGTGGGAGAGCCCAGAGGATGGAGAAATTTGTAACAGAAACATAAAGATTGGTAGGAACAACATATAAAGAGAAGCAGTGTGTGTGATCAAGCACCAGAAGAAACAGCAGAAAAAAACAGTAGTATGGCCTTTAAAAAAGGATACACCTCCTCCCCAAGACACATTTTCCAGCAGTAAAATGGAGACAATGGTTCTTATACCAAACCAAAAATACGTGTACTATGACAAGATCCCATCCAACTCTGCAGCAGACCCTGCACCCTAACAACAGGAGGGCGGCAACAACATGGCAGCATATCACGTATAACATGTCACATATGCTTTTTCCCAGTAGCCCACCAGGAAAACAGATGTCTTTTCCAAACAAATTGTGCTTTTTCCTAGTAGCCCACAAGGAAGACAGATGTCTTTTCCAAACAAATTGTGCTGGTTTTTACTGGGGTAGAACTAATGTTCTCCACAGTAGCTAGTATGGGCTATGTTTTGGATTTGTGCTGGAAACAGCATTGATAATACAGGGATGTTTTAGTTACTGTTGAGCGTAAGCAGTGCTTACACAGAGTCAAGGCCTTTTCTGCTTCTCACAACACCCCAGCAGTGAGGAAGCTGGGGGTGCACAAGACTTTGAGAGGGGACACAGCCAGGACAGCTGACCCCAACTGACCAAAGGGATATTCCATACCATATGATGCCATGTTCAGCATATAAAGCTGAGGGAAGAAGAAGGGGAGGACATTCGGAGTGATGGTGTTTGTCTTCCCAAATAATTATTATATGCATGATGGAGCCCTGTTTTCCTGGAGATGGCTGAACACCTGCCTGCCGATGGGAAGCAGTGAATGAATTCCTTGTGTTGCTTTGTTTGCGCACAGCTTTTGCTTTACCTATTAAACTGTCTTTATCTCAACCCATGAGTTTTCTCACTTTTATTCTTCTGATTCTCTCCCTCATCCCACCAGAGGGGAGTAAGCAAGCAGCTGTGTGGTGGTTAGTTGTCAGCTGAGGTTAAACCATGACACAAGTAAAAACAAGCAATGAGTAGCAACCTGTCCTAAGAATTAGAAACTTGAAGTCAGCACAATGCTCAGGACAGGCTAGGAACTGCTCCATAAGATCTGATGGATGGTTCCTAATGGATGGTTCCTAATGGTATATATAAGAGATCTGTCCAAAATGTCATTTTGTCTAGCCCTCAACAGGAACCCCAGGGACAAATGGAGGACTTGACAGCTGGTATGCCTTGTCCTCGGTGTCATACACAAGTGATCCAATTCAGACTGGACACAGATATCTTGGTGCTTGTGAGTATGTGGTATTTGAGACAATGGGTGAACAAAATGTATGAGGGAACGGTTGTGAACAGATAAAATTTACTTTCTTGGAGATGTTTGTAAAGAAATATCACTTTCCCCTTCCACCATATCTAATTTCCACTAATTTACACCTAAGTAGACACATCTGGTCAGGTTAGTAATTCTACCTGCCTCCCAGGCAAGCTGGATCAGCGTGGGTTGTCCTTGCAATATTTTGCCTGCTGTAGGCACCATGTGTGCTGGGCGTCTATGATGAGTCTGGGTTTGGCAGGCTGGGTCCAGGCTGCACACCGAGCTGAAGCAGCATAGCTGTTTCCCAAGGCAGCCTTGGAAATGACATAATCAGGTTATATCTAATAAACCTGGCTCTATGTGAGCCGCCTGTTGGATGCAGCCATCATTGCTGCCAAGGGATGGGTAATTTGCGATAAATAAAATGCCCTCCTTTAAGTTTTTCCAGTGAACTGATTAGCTGACCAGTGGAGGTCACTGGTATGTGAAAGGCAGGAATAGTATCTGTTCATGTTCCACATCCATGGAATTTCCTAGAGGGCTGTCAGAAATGTATTGACATGCTGAACCCCATAATGGTCTATAAATATTGATTAACCCCTTCCAGAGTAGTATATTATGTTTTATAAGTGCAAACGAATAACAGATTGACTTTTTTTTCCCTCTTTTTTTGGTAGATTCATTTCAAAGTAATTAAGACTAATGTTGCAGTGAGTAGAAAAAATATATCCCATTCGCCCAGCTACAGCACATACAAGACGTGTATGACTGCTGTGGCGACAACATTTTTCTTGAATGTAATTTAATTTGTGGAGTTTCACACGTGCAGCAGTAAACAATGTACTGACTATTATTTGAGTGAACTCACAAACTTTCACTTTAATTGAATTTCAAGATATTTTTTGACATCTGAGATAGTTTAATTATGAAGGTTAGGAGCAGCTCCACAGGCAGAGTTAAAATGAATTTTGTACTAAAAAAGTTTAATTTTCTTAGCATATGCCCTTCCCAAATGACATCAGTTGCATTTTCTAAGGCTTTACAAATTAAACATACTGATTAGAAATTAAAATTAATTCATATCAGTATGCCAGAGCACGTAACAACCAATGTACAAAATTTTTTTGTGTGTGCCCTTTATCTCCCTAGCAAAAGCACACTCTTTTTTCGTGGCAGCAGCATTATGAAGGTGCTGCCTCCTCCCCCCAGCTGCACTCAAAATTACTGTGTTCACTCACCTGAAAGCTGTGAGCTATACAAACCCTGCTGCATTGCCTGGTCTCTGAAATGCTGAACCAAAGCCCTGCTGGAGGAGTTATGAAGCATTCTGAGTGCCAACCTGCTATTTAACTGCAGAGCGCAGATGTACATCTCACACCTATGGAAGCCTTATGCTAGTATTAGTTTTTGTATGAATGCCCTTTGGAAGGAGCAGTGGTCATCTGCAGCTGCTCTTCCTCATAACTGAGTGTCCCTCAGACACCAGAGACAGTTGGTCAGTGTGGTTTACTAAAACAGCTCCTCATAGGACATTTTCAAAAAGGCCTGCCTCTGAGCTCAGTAGCGATGAGGCCACTCAGCCCTAAAATTGGAGGCCATTTCCAGTAGCACTCCTCTGCCATCATTCTTGGGTCATGGCTAGAGAAAAAACTCTGCAAGGGCTGGTAATTATGACCAGCCTTTGGTGTGCAACAGACAAACTTGCAAAAGAAAAAGCTGGTGAGGGGCAGAGGGGTGAGACATGATTAGCCACCTGAGGCTGCAACCACCAGACTGACCCCACAGCCAAATCTGCCAGACCAGTCTCCCATGGGGATACCACCTCCAGGTCACTTCAGAACCTTTTGTTGCTCTCCAGGAAGCTGAACAATTTATCCTAACACAAGGAATTAGAGGTTTCTCCTGAAAAGAACAGTTTTTAAAGGAAGATAATTTTCAAATGCAGAAATAATAAGGTCAAAACTGAGTATTTATCCAAAACACTTTTTTAAAAAATCACAAGATACTTACTGTATCTCCTCCAGAGGAGAAGAAAAAGGGAAAGGAAAGTTAGACTGTAGACATATGGGATGTGTACAGGAGAAGTTGAGAGGTGGTATGGCTTAACAGACACTGTTTGGTAGGAGTGCTATGAAGCCCCACGTTGTCATGAGTTGCGTAGGAAACCAGGTAGCTGTCTATCCAGGTAGCTTTGCAGTTCCTATTTCTTTAGCATTGATTTGAAATGCATGTTCTGGATATTTATTTTTAATGTTTTCCCCTCAAGGTGTCACTGCAGGGTAGACTTAAGGCTATTTACAAGCACCAGCTGTGTATATTCATTCCTAAAAGTGTTTGCCTTTATTTGAAATGCCACCTTAACTACAAGCACCTTGGGTAAACAATGCATGATATGAAGCTAATGCAACGTCTCCTTATAATGTTAGTCTCCCTTAAGTTACTCTTCTTCACTTTTTCATCTTTTATCCCTCTTTGTACAGTTCATCTGCGAAGAGAAAGAGTTGTGAACGGCTAAGGCATTGGGTCTAAGCCTATTGAAAGCAGCTCTCTTGCTGGTACTAAAGAAAGAGAGAGAAATGCTCCCTGGGATACCACATGTCTTTTCCATCCCTGCAGTAAGGCTGCTACCAGCACTAGCATACTATTGAGACCCCTTTCCAGGAACCCTTTAGTTTCCTGCACAAGTCTTGTATCCCAGAAGCTGTCATCACTGACTGACTCTACCTGGGATCACAGATGGTCAAAGACTTAGAGAGAACAACACAGGCTTGCTTCAAGTGTTTGACTCTATTGAAGAGGAATTGAAATGGACTTCTTTCTTATTATTTATTCTGCAAGTGGTGCAAGTGGTGCAATTGGCAGGAGCCTTCAGTAGTTTGTGACAGGAAAAAACAATTAGTCCACTGCCAGTAGGAGAAGTAAAGCTTCACACTCCAAGCCTTCCTTCCTTACAGTAATCTCAGTTACCTTGTCTAGACCCTGTGATAGTGTTGTCTGAGGGCAAGATACATGCCAGTTGCCCAGCCAGTGGCTATTAAAAAGAATATGTAACACCTGAAATCTGCCTTTCTTTCCATTAGGGAAATGAAGGGATTAATGAAGGATTTTTTATTTATTTATTTCCCCCTGAGATCCTGGTTGTAGGGCATTTTAGACATGATCCTTCACATTTCTTTGCAGTTAGCCAGTGAGCTCAAAAGCGATGGTTCATAAGCATTGTTTTTTTCAGGACACCAAGCTACTGGGTAAAAAATATCTAGTATATGATCTAAGTTTTTCTTAGTGTGACTTGGATCCTGCAAGATCCCTCATTTACTTCCTTATGTACAGGTTGAGGAGATGAGTGAGATGATGTAACTTCTTTTTTAAGCATCCTCTATAAAGGAAATAGTATTCTATATGGGCATGGAAGTGAATGGGGAGTCTACTTGTACCTGGGTTGGTACTTGCTCTGCTCCCTGATTATTCTATGTCCTGTGTGCAACGTACTAAGCTGCTAGTGACAAATGTCTTCATCACAGATGATGCTTGCAAGTAATGTTCACCTCAGTCTTAGCAGATACTGTGATGGAGCTGATGAGTCGTGGAAAGTAGCCCATCTTCTTAGTCTGGAGTGCTTCATGCATATCAAGTTCAAATGTCTTGGTGGGAGAAGGTAGTTCTCACTGATGGTTCTCATTCCACTTCTGTCTTTTAGATGTTTTGACTCCAAGCTTTTTTGACTTGTTTGCCATGTCCCATCTGCTTAGACAAGTAATTGATCAAGCATCCCTAAGATGGAAAGTAAGCACACAGTGAGGGTCAGCAAGAGAAATCCAGCTCCTACCTCTCCTCTTCCCCAGCTGCATTTTTGTCTTGTGCCCTCCATCTCTTTCTTGTGACATTTTCCTGTTGTTGACAGCAATAATGTATTAACATTGCTACTTTTGCTGTCAGTAACAGAACATCAGAGCTACCTCTCAGAAAACTGATTGGGTCAACAGTGGGTAGTGTGAGGAGAATCTGAATTAAAGCACGCCTGGCTGACAGAGAGAGAGAGATGCAATTAGGGGCCATTAAGCTGAGCGTCTCCACTTGTGATGCAGTTGTGATGATGTTTTAAGCTAGCCTCTGCAATCTATTTACATTCACTAACTATATTAAGAGGGTGTTGTGAGGGTGATAACTCAATCACTCAAAAGTTAGAAAACACCGGCATTCAGTTTATATCTGTGATCCAAAGTGCATATTATACAACAGTCTCCAGTTACTTTATTTTAAATATATATTTTAAAATTCCCTTCAGAACATGAAATCTAAACACAGGAACAGGAGTTGGAGGCTAGATGAGCATTCAGTTTATATTTGTGATCCAAAGTGCATATTATACCACAGTCTCCAATTACTTTATTTTAAATATATTTTTAAAATCCCCTTCAGAACATGAAATTTAAACACAGGAACAGGAGTTGGAGGCTAGATGTGGGCTGAAATCTTCCTTGCAGCTGCTATCCTAGCTCGTAGCGTGTACATGGCTAGTGAGAATTTGCTCACACTCTCCAGTTCACATCCCTGTCAACATTGATACCTCCAGCCACCTTTCCTCACTCTCTGCTACCGCTGTCTGAAATATCATTGCACTTTTCCAGCAGGACCATAGTGCATTGAGCCCTGTAACCTCTTCACAGAAATTGTCTCCTACCTGCAGATTTCTGTTTCAGTGGACCCTCATCAGGACTTCTCCCTTCTGCCTTTACACATACAGGCACTCTCTGTGTCAGGTGGAACTCGCAGCCATCATTTAACACTGTGCCTTTGTGAGATTTGGGTGCTGCCTAGTAAAAGGATAGAAATGAAGAGTGAAAATCCCATGGTGAGCAGAGCCTGGGGCCTGGGCTTGCCCAGAATGACAAGACTAGAAGGGCAGCCACAATGAGACCAAGAAGGTGGCAATGTGCAAATCATTCAGAGGAAAAATCATCACAGATTATTAGTCCTGAACCCACAAAGGTTATGTCTGCACTGTACGCACAGATGTAATTACTGTATATGCTGGCATATCCAAGCAGGCTTAACCACTCTAATTCAATAATAATAGCAAGTTCAAGAAATTCAGTAACAGTACAAGCTCAATCACAGTAGCAACAGCAGTGAAGATACAGCAACATGAACTTAATCTCCATGCTGTTTCCCAGGCAGCCAGGGTCTCAGATGACCTGGACAGCTTGAAGATAGGAGGGCATAGATTTCAGTGCATAGTTATTATCATACCTATCAACTAAATCAAAGCTAACTCACATGTACACTACAGTGCATACCTCAGATTTTATCACAGGTATAAGAAACATCATGATTTGAG
This sequence comes from Antrostomus carolinensis, assembly GCF_000700745.2. Classification (NCBI taxonomy): domain Eukaryota; kingdom Metazoa; phylum Chordata; class Aves; order Caprimulgiformes; family Caprimulgidae; genus Antrostomus; species Antrostomus carolinensis. The sequence continues at coordinate 37,172 of NW_010315640.1, forward strand.
TGGCATATACTATTTACTTGTCCCTTACTATGATTATGACAAATCAAATGTTAACACTACTAATCAATTAAAAAAGTTGTGATTTAATTTCTTCAGGCATAGCTAAGTGCCAGATTTCAGTAAGATACAACTATGTGAAAAATTTAGGAGTCTATGTCATTATTTTATCAAGCTCACTAGAGCTAACCACTATGAAGTAATTCTCCCTGAATTTATAAAAAAATAATTCCTTTGGAAACAGGAAAAACATTCTAACCCATGAAACCCCGATATTTCTCTGAGGAAAAACTCTGTTGTATTTTTAAATAAAGTCACTCAGAGCAGCCCAGACTTAGACTGCAGGGATGCAAAGTAAGAGTTCTTTTCATTTCAGAAAATAAAGGCAGACCACTGAGTTGCCCAGACCTATTCAGCTCTTCTGCATTCATTAAGCTTCAAATGTTGAGGTTCAGAGAACACAGCAGTCACCTTGTAATCTAGGATGTAGTATAATTGCTCTGTCCAATTTTATTTGCCCTGCTTAATGCATTATGTCAATTCGCAACATATTGATTCAACTTATAGAAGTAATTTTTTTTCCAGTTCATTTAAATTATAGTTTAGGCTGAACATGCTTGGAGAACATGTCTATAAATTATGTCAGCTTTCAGTAACTCTACATTCAAAAATACAATTTAATTCAAAAGTGCTATCTAATTTTGTTTAATTATTGATTTAAGCTGACTCTGTTTCTGGAAGTTGTAATTACCAAAGTTGAATTTGGCCAGATCCACAGAGGATTATATGGATTCAAGTGATAAAGGAAATAATTCAGTCTCCTAGATAAATGATGAAAATGTGTTCTTTGATAGTGGCTCCAAAGAAGAAGTCCAACAGCATTTCAGAGTGTCTGTCCTTCTAGACATTCCTCAGAGGACAGCAAGTGTCAGTGAGTTTCTAGGTTCTTTCCAACATGGTATCACATCAAAATAGTGACCAGAGTGATGCTGTTTGAGTGAAAAAGAGGTCAGATTATTCACTGAGTTGAAATTAATGTCTGCGTATGAATGCCTTATACACAAATTATACTTTTCTGATTGCATATTTATCACCCTCAGAGGCTGTTTTACTTTTCCAGTACACCCCAATATAACTCCAGCAGAAGAACAGGAGGAGTTTTCTCAGGAGGCTCTCAGGGCAGGGCCACTCCTGGAAGCAACTCTGTCAGCCTCAAATCTGTGAAGTAGATAAGGATGGAGTCCCAGGCACTAGCACAAGAGAAGACCTTAAATGAGGATCGCAATTTAAATTGTGATTATTCAAATGATTCCTGTGTGTTTACCAAGAAGGAGACGACCCTCTGAGACTTTATACACCTGGGAATCAAACAGGTCCTTGGCAGGTGTTTTTTGAACAAGTTGTTCCCATCCATAGAGTTTCCTATGAGATTATTTTGCCAGATCATCAGGTTAAAAAGTTTTGAGCCAAAAGTTTTTAACGGAACCTTTTTGGACTACCAAAACATGGATTCAGTTGTCTTTAATGAATGCCATAGTACTCTTGAAAGTTAAATTTATTACTCCAAAAAGATTTCAGCACTCATCAAATAAAAATCTTCTGCTGACACATTCCTGAAGGATAACATTAGGTTTGTAGGAGGATTTGAAAGATTATGTGAGGGATTGTGAAACAGTTTCAGGATAACCTCAAATTCGTGTTCCTGAATGACAGCAGCCTCAGTGCAGAAACCACAGAGGGATGCTTTCCTTTCATTGCAAATCTTCAGCTTGCTTTCTGTCAGGAAAAGGGAAGTCTCTGAAGGGCTTCTCTTTCCCAAATAATTTAGGTATGTTCGCAGTATTCCCTCTGATAGAAGCTGGTTTTTTTTTTTTTCACTTGTTTGCACTGCTGAGCAATTAGTGGGTTGAGGAGTAAATCGAGGCTGGAGAGGAACCCAGCTGCACTTGCTCTCCTCTGTCTGCTCAGCTTGCCCGACCTTTGCCAATCTCAGCAATCTTTTTGGCAGGGCAGTGAGAAGATCAGGAATCTTTGGACAAGGATTTGAAGGTCGGCTAGGAGAATTAGACTGGGATCAAATGTCAGGCTGCAGGGATTATTTGCTGCTAAAGGAAGGCTCGTATTTATTCAAGACTGACTGACAAACCCTGTGCTCCTCGCAAAGTCAGGAAGCTGGGATCTGGTTGTTTTCTTTTCAAGGCTGTACTTTTGAGAGCCTTTCCTTCTATAACCTTTGCTTCACTTCATATCTACATGAAAGAGATAAAGTTGATGCATCTCTTCTAGTAAATCCCTGCAATCAGAAGCAAACCCAAGCTACTCCCCCACTAGGTCAGCAGTGGGGAAAGATGTCTTTGCTCATCAGGCAGCTTGAGTTATCTCCCTCTGAGCTCTCAGCCAAGGGGAAACAGCTTGCAGCCCATGTGGCACTTCAGTGAGAGCAGTAAACATCACATTAATGTTTGCGGGGACCCAATGACCTGTCACTGAGGGTTTGGCAGTACTGCCTGAACTGCTCCAACATCTGCGAGCTATGTGGCCGAGGCAGCTTGGAGCTCTTAGGCACAGCTTGCCCCTGCCCCTGGGGCTGCATGGCCTCAGGGAGGAGGAGCAGGAGGGATCGTCTGTGGCTGAGCCATCTCTGCACCCACCTTGTGAAGGAAAGCCAAAACTGAAAAAAAGAAGAAGCCCCCATGATGTCAGTCCTGCCCTGGACCACGGAAGACTAGAGTAAAAGTGGGGGAATGTTGGTGTTACCTAGTGTATTCCCACGAGCCCGGGCAGTGAGGAGGAGTAGGGGGGTTTGGGCTGGTCCTACCTGGCCACAGGTTGGCAACCCCCTCTCCAAAGTGCAGCAGAGACTAAAAGTCACTCCTGGCACACCAGAGGCTCTCTGTAAAACTGCCCCAGGGCTGTAGCTTCATAAAAATACATTACTTTAACCTTTTTGCTCTTTATTAATTACTGCTGTTCTTTCCTTAAACTAGGGACTCAACATCTTGCACAGACTCATGGGCTGTAAAGCTATTCGGTTCAACCATAACCAGGAAAGGGATATCTGCATCGAAAGGCACTCCCTGCTGCATTATTTCCCAAACAGGTGCTGAGGACACCTTTGTTGTTTCATAAGCCTGGTGATGCTGTCAGGAGCACCAGGGGGGCAGTTCATACATCCCCCTGTGCAAAGCCCCACCACCTGCCCTGCACTGCTGAAAAAAAACAAGGGCACAAAACCCTGGGAAAGTGCAGAAAATGGGGAATGTGGAGAACCATAGCAGATAACCTCAAAGCTCCTGGTAGAGCATGTTGGAAATGATGTGATAAACTCCAATATATCCAAAGGATTTGGATATACCTAGCTCCAGCCAGAGGACATAACCATGGTCTACACCTTGGTGTGTGGACAGGTTACTTTTTTGGATTTTGATAGTCTTACGAAAGCCCCTGCTGACAATGATACAGGAACAATGGGGAAGAGATGGATTGACTGGGAAGATTTGGGTGTCCTTTTTTAATCTTTTGTCTCTGAGATACGTAGGTAATGTTAACAAGATGGAACAGCCTGCTAGACTTTCCTTTTCACTAGGATGATCTTAGAAAAATCTCTGACAGGCATCTTTTCCAAATTTATTTGTTTGTTTGTTTTTTTCTTGTTAAGGCAACTTCTATAATCCTTTAAAATTTTCTCACTGCAGAGATGCAAGGTGCAACCCACGATGTCTCCAGGGTTTTTGGTTCCAGGGAAAAGGCCAGAAGTCTACTAAGAAACTACTCTTTGTGAGAAAAAAAAATAAAAAGGGAGTTACAAATCAATGACCGGGAAAAACTCCAGGTAAGATAAGTAGTTTGACCATAATATTTAAGGCTGAGATTTCCAAAAGCACTTAATGATTTTGAGTGCCTCACTTCTTCAGTATTCCACCAGAGAAGTCTTTGGAGGCCTCATGTTCAGAGAATAAGTACTTGGCATTTCCTGAAAATTATGTCTCCATTAACATATTTCGAGTGGTGCATGAAGAAAGGGAGCTGTAGAAAAATCATAAGGCTAAGATGTTCTTTAGTGACTTAAGCTGGTCAGACAAAACTTATTGTTATGTTGAGACACGGCTCTTCAAGGATTTTGAGCATTTTTTTTCTTTCTCTGAGAGATTAAAGAATAGTATATCTGAAATCCTAGAATGCACTTCTGTTGTGTCATGAAAGAATTCATATTTGATATTAATGGAGTAGGTGAAACGTGAAATGATATTTCTTTAATCTTTAATGAAATTTCTGGTTTTAGCATTTAGCTCGTCTGTTCAGTGACACAGAAGAGCTACTAATATCACTGTTTTTGAAGGATTCATTCACTACAGGCAGCCTGATTTTCTGAATCTGTAGGAAACTGTTTAGGTGCTCCAATGATGTATGAAAATAATAATAATAATAAAAAAATCCCATGTCCTTGAAGCTCAGTGAGCAGAGTTGGAAAGGTATAATTAAAAAAGAAAAAAAACCCATCCAATAAACCACCACACTGGAACAGACCTGCAGTAGTTTAGAAAATAACAGTTCTATAGGAATTATCAGGAGCAACAGGGTCTCAGGAAGTCTTCAATTGAGCATGCTCTACAGCTTGGATAAATACCTATACATTCAGCACTGAAAATTTGAATAGTGCTTTCTGTAGCAAACTGTTTCTTTATTAAAAAACTTAATTGATTTAAATTTTAATAATTGCTGTTGTGAAACAACATGAGATGGGAAAGGTTACTAATGAAGCTGCAAAGTTTTGTGGGGAGAAACTGAATTTTTCTCATGAGGATGTATAAATGAGAAAATACTGTGAATGACAAAAAGTTTTCTATCAGTTTATCTGTTGATGTTTGTCTCTTAATTTCTCTCCAGGTTCTAGCTGCTTATCCTTCACTGGATGGTTGTCCCGAGGCACATCATGAGGAAAAGCCTCTTGCCTGAAGAGCAAGATGGAGCAGAAGCAAGAGAATGTCCTGGGTGGGGTGCAGGGGAAGCTCCTGGAGCCACATGACCTGAGTGCTCTCTGTGTGCAGCAGCCAGGAAACAGGGAGTTATGGGGCAAAGAAAAACATATGACTTCTTACATTTCCCCAAAATCCCTCCCACAGACCCTGTCCAGCCTCCACACTCACTGATATACACCCAGTGTCCCCTCTCCAGCCCAGCCTCTTTGGGGCCAAAGTAGATTATGCAATCTCTTAAAATCATTAACACCTTGATTTCCATTATTTCAGCCTAGAATTTTCCTTTTTTAATTTTTTTTTTTTTCTCCTTTCCTGAGGGGACAGTGCTGACCTTCTTAAAACAGAGGAACACTGGAGTAGTGTCCAGATGCAGTTATACTTCCAAAAATCAGAGATGGTCTCCAGTACTCATCAAAGCCAGCTGGTAATGGAGCTAATATAAACCTTGGCCATTCTCCCAGCTGACTGTCCTAATGATAGAAATGTCCCTCTGAGTGAGTAGCTGATACTGGGGATCTGCCAGATGATTTCCATTAAAAAGAGCATTTGGTGACAATATCCTTGGTGCAGTCCTGCATGTCTTCCTCAGAGCACCACGGAGATGAGCAAGATGCCCTTTCTCCACTCCCTGTTTTCAGCTCTCCTTTTGTCATTAGCACTTCTCCTGAAGTTTCTCGAAATTTTTGCTTTTTTTGAGGTCTCTCCAAAACCTGCTTCTCTTTTCTTTCCAGTTACATTTGTTTTGTGCACATCATACTGCAAACAAATTCACACTCTTGCCCTTGAGCCAGCTCGTAGGGAACTTCTCAAGCCTGCATGGCCGAGCTGTGTGTTTTTTGGTGTTGACGAGTCGGTTTTTCTTCCATCTGTCTTATTTTACAAGGGACCTGCCTCACTTCTTCCATCCAGCCTGAAGCAAGAACAGATAGTGAATCTGGAAGGGCAGCTAGTAAACCCACCAGGTTGCAGTGGCTAGAGAGGAGATCTGCATGAGGCAGTCACAAAAGTCACTGGTGTGTAGCCATGTGGCCATTTAACCGCAGCTTGAAAACACCAGTGTGAATATTAGGGCTCTGGCAACCTCAAAAAGACAATTTGACCAAGCTGTGATGATGAGATTAAACTACTTGTAAAGTAGCCTCATTTTGGACTGCTCCAATGACCAACATTGCTCATAGCTTAATGTAGATGCCTCCCAACCTGTCTATTGCTGCAAGGCAGGACCCCCTGTACCCTGTGGGACATCTGGGAGGTTGGGATTGCTTTCCCAGGCACTGGTGCCATGGGGATGCTCCTCAGCTGCAGATGGGACTTTTGGACTCCTGCAGCTTGTGGCTTTTCTGCCAACATCAGGCACAGGGAGAGGTTGAAGAGCTGTCCCCAGGCCTCTTAGTTCATGTTTTCCTTCAGATTTATTCACATCAGCTTGGATTTTAATTTGCAGAAGAGATGTACCTTAGTAGTACCCACAATCACATTTTCTGCTAGACTTTTCAGATGTGACCCAGAAACCTTATCAGAGAGCACCAGGCAGAGTGCCTACTTAGCAAAACTCACCATGAGTACACCTGAGTGCTGCCATTTGCAGGATGTCTGAGCTGTGCCTCAGCTATTTCAGATGATATGTATATTTAATCCCTGGCAGCATATTAGCAGATCAGACTTAGATTAATCAGGCTGAAGATAACTTTTGGACCTTTTCCACAAATAGGTCAGAGATAAATAAGGTAGATATTGTTCTCTGCTACAGCACCAGCAAGCACTGGGTAGCAGGTGAAATTTTCAGGGACATCAGCCAAAGATATACTGTAATAAGATTAAGGGAAGCAAAGTGAAAGAGGGCGGTGTGTAACTGCATGTGCGTGTGCAAATGCAATTCAAGCATTTCAATTTGCAGAAACCATTAATTTCCAGTGAAATTTTCTCTGCTGTTATAGCAGCATATATGCAAATTTCCTTCATGCTAAAATAACCTCCTCTGTCTCCTTAGTGTCATAAAATCAGTCTTGCCCACTGTTATTAATACAGAAAGCTACAGCTAGAATAACAACACAGCTGTTTAAAATGAAGGAAAACTCCCTGCATTTCAGGAAAGGGCCTTATGCTTTGAGGCTTGGTGATGCCTGGAATAAGTCAGCAAACGTATGTGAATTAGTTCCTTAAAAAATAGAATAGGTCACATTTAGGATGTCTAAAGTAAAATGTGACTGTGGGTATTAATGGGGCGCTTCTTTTCTGCAAATTAAAAGTGAACTAATGTTAATAAATCAAAGGAAACATTAAAATGCTCTTTAGCCTCTACCAGTGTCTCTTGGAAAAGGCCTCTGAAAGGCTATCATATACACAGATTCTGATGAGAGGAAAATTTGATTTAAATTCTAAATTATCCTTAGCAAATTCTTCATCAAGTGCTCATGTACTGCACTTGCAACACCAGATGGGCCAATGATGAAACCTCCCATTGTGGTAATTCAAGGGAACAAAGTCACTGGGCTCCAAAGTGAAAAGCAAATGTGCCATCACTGAAGACAATAGAGATGCAGGCTGAGATCTTGCCCATATTGAAGCTTTTACCGTCAACTTGTAATGGCCCAGATTACATCCTAGTTCAGCCTATAAGTTTTTCTTGGTTTTTACTTGAGCTATTATAAGAAAAAAGTCAAGAAAAAGATGGGTTTTTTTGCTTTGCTCCTTTCATGGGTTAGTGGAAAATTCTGATATTCCTCCAGTCAGAGAACATACTTTCAGGGTCCTGTTAGAATGAATGTAATACATATGGAAGGGGAACCCAATTTTCCTGCAGCAGGGAGCTCTTTCAGCTCTTGTTTTTTAAGCTAATGGCTCAGTAGCAGTCTGCTCTTCAGCTGTCCTCTGAAGAGTATCTTTGGCAAACCCTGTTAGGAGCCTCACTGATGATGTTTCACGTCTCTCCCAGAGGACAGAGTTCATTAGCTTATTACAGGAAAAATGCACTCTTCTAAAGGTTAATTAGCTCATCATAGACATTTGTCCATCCTGTTCTTATTGGTCTCACCCAAAATCAGCCATACTCATCTCTGCTTTGCACTCCAATCAATGGCTAAGAGGACATCTTTAACCACACAGTGGCAGGCTTCTTCATTTCCAGACTCTCATGCCTCTTCATAACATCTTTGCCTGACAATGCAGAGAGAGAAGGAGGTAGTGTCTCCAGTGTGAAATAAAAGACTAATTTATTTCATTTTCTCACTGGATACACCTGCTACAGACTCTCCAGTTCCATATGCAACATTATAATTTCTTCCTGTTTGGAGTATGTGCCCTATCAAGTGTTTTGCAGTAGAGTCTTTTGTTAGCAGGATTGTGGCCAGCAGACAAGATTGAAAGTATTCTGTAAATACATGTTTCAGATTTGACTCTTTGATGAGTTGTCCTGCTTCCTGTTAGTCTGATCTGGGGTGGGCTCTGCTCTTGGTCCCACCACTGCTTTGCCCTATGGACACTTCCCATCCGTAGGGGTCTCCGTTCTCTACTCCCTATGGTTGGTCCAGCTCAGGGGCCCTGTGCTAGGCACAGTGGGCTCTCACCTCGGGCCAGGCTTGCAGAGCAGCCCAAGATGGTGCCTGTGCTGGCTAGCTCATTCTCATATCTCCCCACTGCCAGCAACCCTGAGCTCCCTCTCTTGCACCAGCCTTTGTGCTCCTCAAATCCCTTGCTACACTCTTCTGGCACCTGGATTGGGAAAAAACAGGCAATTCCCAGGCTACTGTGGGAACACATTATCACATGAGGGTCTTTAGCACTGCTGCAAATACCAATGATACATTGGATTTAGTTTCTGTTGCTTGCACTGGCATAGTTCTTTGCTCTTTTTGTACTGAAAATAAAACAGAGAAGATGGTTTTTTGAGTGCTGCAGTGTTTCTCACACTATTTCCGCAGCCACAGCTGCAACCCCTTAGGACATCTCAAGGGTGGCAAAGGCTGAATGTGCCAGTAAAGAGGTCTCTGAGCAGCACTGGAGCCAGGTTCAGAACCCACAACAAGATCAGGTTCAGGACTGCAGTTCTGCAGACCTGACCTCGGAGCCTCAGAGGGCTTTCTGGACAGTACATCCTAGGTTTGGGCTTTCAGGGAGACATGGAAAGGCACCCTTGCACATGTGGTCCTCCTACACCATGCATCCATGGTGCATCTTTTCTCTGTTCTCATGTTTCCACTGGGGAACTTTGTTGCACTGTGTAATGACCATCAAAGCTGTTTTTCAAGACATGTCCAGATCGCTGTGCTCCAGGGACCCTGTGTGGCAAGCAAAGAGCACTTGCAACTGCGGGAACTAAATCCTCCAGGAATTATTATCTGAGATGCTTATTTTGACTCAAGTTTCTGTTCCTCCTTAGAGGATACTGAAGGGAGCTAATCCACTCTGAATATTTTCCCTCCCAGATTATTTCTGCTGCTTAGCATTGGAAACTTATCCTTCATTAGGGACTGATCTAGAAGCCACTAAAGTCAAGGGATAAAGATGGGATTTCCAGACATGCCCAGCCACGGGCCTGATCCTGCTGCTGTGATATCAAGGGTAGCACTTTGCTTCATCTTAGGGAAAAAGGATTCATACCAAAGCAAAAGGAAGGTGGAAATCTGTGAATCCTTCAACTCATCTGTGTAAATGAATTTTCACTAAATGCTGCCAAGGAACGTATTGCCCCTGTGCACCCTCAGGGGTCTTGCCATTTTTACTGTGCAGTGGAAAGAGGAGCAATGTGTCCAGCTGCCGTCTTCCTGGCACAGACCCTGCTGGGGTCCACTGACCCCAGCAACAGGAACTGGTCCTGCT
>NW_010315640.1:46998-54325 GCF_000700745.2 Antrostomus carolinensis
TTGTATTCAGGTCTTGTAGTAAGCTTAAAAAGCTGGTTTTGAATTAGTTATACAGGTGTTTTGATGACTGGAGAGTATTTTATATTATTTATCCCAATAAAATCATAGGTTTTACCACAAGTAAAGTGCTGTCAGGATCCCCAGAATTCACAGCTTTTTTATTCACTGCCTCACAAGTTTTCTCCATAGCAAAGATATTAATTTAGCATGTTTGTTTCAGTGGGAAATGAAAGAACTAAGTGTAGGCATTTCACAAAATCAGTTTTCCTAATTACTATCTGAGATGCTTATTTTGACTCAAGTTTCTATTCCTCCTTAGAGGATACTTGAAGGGAGCTAATCCACTCTGAATATTTTCCCTCCCAGATTATTTCTGCTGCTTAGCATTGGAAACTTATCCTTCACTAGGGACTGATCTAGAAGCTATTGAAATCAATGAAGCACTTTGGTTTTTATTTTTATTTTTTATTTCTGATTTCACTGAGCACAGAATTGGAATTGGAGTAAATTGATTAGATGAGTTTGTTTGGAACTGGTGAAACTGCTCTTGTTTTGCAGTTTAGTTCTACATGTGATGACATTCCACATTTTCCATGGAAAAGTAGGAAAAGTATCTTAAAATGGAATAAATATCTCTATTTTCTCTCCCTGTCGAACCAGAGAAGATTAATTCTTAAAGTAAAATCTTTAAGAGGCATTTATGGAGAAAGCATGACTTTGCTCAGATTATTCTCCCAGGCAGTAGTTTCTCTTGGCAGCCTTGGTTTTGGTTTTCTAATTTTCCAAAACATTGTAAGACATGAAATTCTATGTCAAAAAGAATTAGAATAAATTACTTTGAGTCTGGCAGAAACTTATTTTTCACAGATGCTATATTATAGATAATGAAAATGAATGGATTCATTAAAATTATTTTCATACTACTATGTGTAATGCAAATCTCATCCTACAGCTTTTGTTTCTTTGTTCTTTGTCGTGTTCTAATTTTAAAGGACTAAGGATTAGAAAACTGTACATGTACTCTTTATGCCCACATATCAAATATTTATTTCTGTATTTAGAAATATATTTCTAAATATAGAAATGTTGGTATTGTACTGGGTTGGATCTTTTGAATAATTTAATGAAATATGACTTACAAGTGATGCAGAAGCCTGTTGCTGAGCCAAGGACACCAGTTTAGCCCAGTGAGAGAGCCCTTTCCAGGAAATGCCCATGCCTGTGATCTTGTGGTGGGTTGACCCTGGCTGGATGCCAGATGCCACCAAAGCCCACTCTATCACTCCCCCTCCTCAACTGGGCAGTGGGAGAAAAATATAACAAAAGGCTCACGGGTTGAGATAAGGATGGAGAGAGATCACTCACCAATTACTGGCACAGGCAAAACAGACTCGACTTAGGGGAAAAAGCAAATTTAACTTATTACCAATCAGACAAGAGGATAATGAGAAGTAAAACCAAATCTTAAAACACCTCCCCCCACCCTTCCCTTCTTCCCACCAATGTCAATGACAGGTTTGCACAAAGATGAAATGCAGTTCAAAGATGAAATGCAGTTCAGCCTGCAGTAGATGAACTTTATCTTTCTATCAGCTCTTTCCCATTGTCTTCAGCAGCTCATGCTGGGGAAGGAGGGAAGCAGGCAAGCAATGTCTGTAGATGAATGGGGTTGACCCTTACTCCTCACCTTTGTAGGACAAGAAAAATTCTGACCCCAGAGGCATCATGTACGTGGAGGTGTCCCATCAGTTATGAATTGCTGGTGTCTCATATTGGAGAATCCAAAAGCCTCTATAGCTACGCAGCTTATCACCTATGGTTCAGTATGTCATAAGTGACAGCTCTGCAGCCTGAAAAAATATGGAGAAAAAGAACCAGGAAAGAGGAACAGAAAGAGATCTCTCATCTCATATTCCACTTTTTTTTTTCCCACTTTCCACTTATTGCAAAAAGGTTTTTCTTGAAGATCTGTTTTATCTATTTAGCTTTATCATAGCTCATGACAGCATCTATCCAGTAAGAGATGGCTAAACCTTTCTCTTCAAGTACTGAACCACTCAGGTCCAGCCTGCAACAACAGGATTCCAATGACTTGACCAGATATTATATTATTTAAAGACATACTTAAAGCTTTTCAAGATTTCTTGATAAATTAGAAGTCATTATAATTTTTTTTCATAGCTAGATGCAAGTAATTTAAATGCCCTAGCGCTTCATTTTACCTTACCAGCTAGAACTGTAACCTGCAGGCTTTCCAATACATCTGGAAGCTCTTCAGAATTAATACCTGCTCTTTTTCCTTCCATTCTGCTGTGTCTCCTGCTTCAGGAAAGCTATTTGTCTGGGACTTATTTTCTAAGCCATTCTTTTTCCTCTTGCAATATTATTTTGAAATGAAACTGCTTCACTATTTAATTCTTCTATTTCTACTCTGAGTGTAAAGTGAACAGTTTTTTTAGTCTTGTTTCTCTGATAACTCTGCTGATCATTTGTTTAGGAAAGCCATGTCTTTCTCTAAGTCCTGCTACCCTTGTTATTTGACTTTTTATTTGCAGGCAGTTTTACAGACAGTATACATCCTTCCAGTGCCATCCACGATCTTTGAGGAAAGGTTCTTTGATACCTGTCTGGTATAAAACCATATCAGTGTGACATGGTTCACAGGCCATAGAACAGCCAAGAATTCTTCTGTATCACGTGGCCATTCCTAATTGCCATGCTTGGTGGGCCTTGTCCATTTGCATGCACCAATTATGTCCAAAATTTAGTCAGATAATTTCAATATTAACAACTAATTGCCGTTTAGCTATAAATGTCTGTCTGTCTTCAAAAGGAGAGAAACCTGTAAGGATTTTGTGCACAGATTACTCGCATGACTGGACCTAAGTTTATATACAAGGCACCAGCAGAGCAATCTTCCCACACATGTTGTTGGCATACCGCAAATCTGATCTGCAGAACATCTTTTAGCAAACTGCTTAGTCAATGGTAATAGCCAGGAACTGCAAAGCATGCAGGTGAGTTGGTGATGTAGATGCTGGTGACAGACCAGCTTCACCTAAAAAAGGGACTTTGTCCTGGTTTTAAGCTGGGACAGAGCTAAGTTTCTTTTTAGTAGCTAGAGTAATGCTGTGTTTTGGTTTCAGCATGGGATTTGTTATGATAAAAATGTTGATAACATACCAATGTTTTCAATTGTCACTGGAAGCTGACGGACTTTGTACTTTACTAGTCTAGAGGTGCAAGGCCTAGGGTAGGGCAGGAGATGACTATTTAAATTAATAAGCTAGATCAGCATTTAGACATGCCAATGGGATATTCCATATCATATAACATCATGTTCAGTATATTAATGAGGTTGTCTCTCTTGTGGGAGTTCTCTCTATCTCTGACTTTTGCTCAGGCTCTCACTCTTCCAGTGAAGACTCTTTCAGCTTCAGGATTGTTGCTCCTCCAGGACTGTTATCCAAGAATGGGTCAGCTTGGTCGGTGGATGGTGAGAAATTGCACTGTGTATCACTATTATTATTATTATTATTATTATTAACAACATCATTATTAAGTTTTCCTTAACTACAATTATTATTTTTTTCTTATCTCAACCTATGAATCTCCTTACCCTTACCGCTCCATTTCTCTCCCCTGTCCCCTGGGAGGGGTGGGGGGGTGACCAAGCAGCTGTGTTTGGCTGCTAGCCAAGTGCTAGCTAAATGAAACCACAACAGACGTACAAACATCCATCAGCTGAGAGCAGTTTTGCATTCCTATTGCAGTGGGCTACGGTCATACAAGGGAGCTATGGGCAGTAGGCTCTGACACTCATTAGCAACACATCTGTGCTCTGAGGATTAACATTAATCCTGGCATTACACGTTCATTTAAAGCAGAGTTTCTGGAACAAGGGGCTGGTAAAAGTGAGCTCCAAATGTTTATGTACCAACGAAGGCTCCTAACTTCCCATGCAAACACAGTTTACGTCTGGGTATCCTCACCCTGCCAGAGCTCATGGGACTAGGATTGCACTGAGGTTATCCTCAACTACATTATCCATTAAATATTGTTACACTGAAAAAAGGAATAAAAGCAAATCCTACACTATAAAAATTACAAATATTATGATAGCTACATTTGAGTCAAAAGATTATTTTGCAAAGCAAAATAGTTTGGATGGTTGTCTTGAGTTCTCACTTGAAATCTTGTTTTCCCCTTCTGGGGCTGTCAGTCACATCTGGATCCATGGTTGCAAGGAGGTGAAGATGACTGTTGCTGCTTCTGTCACAGATGTAAGTGACAGGAGAGTCTACAAAGCTGAGGAGGGTATGGGGAGGTAAAATGCACAACTGGCTTTTTACCATTAATTTACGTAACCATTTGGGAATCAGCCTGGTCAAGATATCTAGACGTCTTCCCCAGCACTGGAAGAGGAACAAAGCCTGGTAGTTACAGGCAGCTGTGCAGGGTGGGACAAGGGCACAGACATGGACACAGACATGGACACAGACACACACACACAAATACAGGCTCAGCCAGGCTGTGGTACCTTTATCCACAATCTCTCAGCAGAAGCTGGTCCATGAGTCAGTCAAAGCAGAGTGAGAAATGTTGCAGGTACAGTGTTTCTCTGTACCACATCTCACTAGGGGAGGGGGGAAAAATGTCTATGCTGGGCTTAGTGTGTTTTGGCCTCTTGAGGGAAGGGCAGTGAACTGGATGCAATTTAATTTGCTTTTAAATCATCCATTGTTACAATGCCTCCATGAGGCACCTGGCGTAGGCCATCTCAGCATGTCCTTCAGTTCACCAAAGTGGCAAAGCTGTAAGAAAGTCAGGAAAAGGTTTAGGACACCCCCAAGCTGGGCACAGCACCTTTGAAGTTGAAGTGTGCTTCTCGCTGTGCACGGATGCTGTGAGCAGGGAGCGGCGTGCCTGCTCCTCCAGGCCTGGCTCCACAAATGCAAATCTTCTGCAAATACTCCTGTCATGTCCTAGACACATCTCTGATACAATCCTTGTTGTACCCCCGGGGGCTGCAACAGCCCCTTTGCTGCAGGATAGATAGCACAATTTGGCACGCTAAGCCAGGTCGGCAGAAGGTTGTTTTTCACCTTCTTTCTGCTGACAGAGCAGTGGAAGAGCTGAGCCCTGGTGCAACAGCCTTGCTGCTGCAAATGAAGAAAAGAGTGAAGGAATGTTAGTATCACATTTAGCTTTATTGAAATTGAACAAATACCTTTTTTTAATAAACCCTTTTACAGCAAGTGTAAAATTTTAATGTTTGATTCATTTTATGTTACAGGTTGTCTTCTTCTGTGTAAGCAAAAATACCATCTTTTTTTTTTTTTTTAATTTTCTTCTTTAAAACATGTAGCAAGGATTTGAATAACGCAGATCTGGCACCAAAAGGTAACAGGTTCTGAAAATCACAGTACAGTTTTAAAATTCTTAGGTTAATTAATGATATTTAAAATGATAGCCACTTTGAGTAAAGATATAAATTAGAGGTCTGTAAACAAGTTGTGTTTACCTATAGAGCTATTAATTGCAGCTACAATGAGAGCAGTAATAGAAACTCAATGCTAAACTGAGCTACACCTTTGAGGAAACAAGTTCTTACTAACTAGTGTGGTACAGGGTAGCACAACAGGTAAAATACAGTTTGGCACTGTTCAAGTTGCATGTAAAATCAGCAGAAAAAAAATGAAGTAAGTGCACTGTCTTCCAACAAAAATAAACCGGGCAGTTTCACTGGTTTTGGAGTGTCAACTATCAAATAAATCACACAACACACAAGTCCGACCCCAAAATTACAATTCTAGTAAAGCAAGATAATATTAAAATGCACACCCACAAGGATAGTAAAGTATAAATTTTTTTCTTTTCTTTTTTTTTTTTTTTTTAATCTCTCCCCTGTCAGTAGAAATAATTTACAACCCACAAAAGGACTCCTTGGTGAAACCACTAACTACAGACATGGTCATGGAATGTAGCTCAGTAGACTTGTTTCAAATAGAAAGGCAACATTATCCTGAAAATGTTTGGTCCTCTTATAACTCACTGTACTGTAGCCACCACAGTCTCTTGGTAGATGTTTTAGGAGAATTGTTTGTTTTCTGATTCTCTTTTGTTTTGAAATATAATATCTTGGTGATAAAGCTGAGTAAAATTTGGCTCCATTTACAGATGTCTGATCAATGTTGAATCCAGAAGAACAACACTGAGAGTACATATGGGGAATCCTCATTGACTGGTCTCACAGCATATTTTTTCATGCAATCACTTCTCTTTCTGTACCTCTTTACTTCTTTGTTCGTTTTTTCTTCAGTGTCCTGCGGGGGGAAAGAAACCCTTAGTCCAAATGACAGAAAGACATTTCACTGTTTATTTACAAGTGGATCACTTTGGCTAAGAAGTCCTGGTGAACCAGAGTTGCTTATTTCTTGTGAATGTCCTCATGCCGTATAATTTTGTATGTAATCCAGTAAAAGATGTTGAAAATGAGGAAGGCGAGTGGGAATGCAGCACGGGATATTGTATCAATCCTTTTTGCACGGTCAACAAACTTCTTTTTGATGGAATCTGAATCCTTTGGTGGTGCTGGAGTTGGGTTGGGTGGAGTAGCCTTGACAGCTGTGCCATCTTTGACTTGGAGGCAGTGACCCATGCCATAGCCACTGAAATTGAATCGACTGTCACGAGCAACTTCATCTTCCTGTAGGACAAAGAGGATAAATAAGACACACAATCACCCGTCTATTGACCAAGCCACATACATGAGCAGTTGATATGCACCCCTCCAAAGCACCTAAACAGATTACCTGGTTAAGCTAAGGCCAGGTTTGAAAGACAAACAAGCAGTTAAAACACACATAAAAATACATGGAAATTAGATGACTGCCAGTGTTTGCAAATCAGAGCTTTAATTTTTGTCATCTACGAAACAAGGATAGATCATAGTCCTTCTTTGCTTATAGGTGCGCTCTGAGAATCAATATTTTAAAGTGCACATGAATTTTGTGGTAACCGGGTGTTAGGTGCAATAGTGAGAGATAATAAAGCACCATCCTGCAGAAACCCATTCTCTCTCTTGTCTGAGTGGGTAATATTTGTTTTTGGAGAGGTGAGTAACTACCACTGAACTTTATCACTACGATAACTGTGTGATGAAAGGTTTGTGACTATTCTGGTAAATTCTCACTACCATTTCTTCTGTCTGATAGCGCAATAATACACAAGTTAACAGTTACTGGCAGCCCTCCATGAAGGACTGAAAACCAACAAAGAAGCAGCTCTATTCTTTTTCATTCCAGCAGAGATGAATTGTAGGTTC
>NW_010315640.1:54360-56257 GCF_000700745.2 Antrostomus carolinensis
TCATTGTTGACTTAAAACGACTGCTTCTTGGGAGCCACAAGAAGCCCGCTCCCTCACAGGGAATGCTCCCTCATATCTCTCACTAAACCACAGCCTTCTGATCTTAACAGACACTGCAAGAAAAAAACATCCCAGCAGCAAGATATTGAATAAGTAGCACATTTGCTGAACATGTGGGTGAGGAGGGAGAATAATTTACACCTATTCAGGATGTAAATAGCTGCTCCTTCACAGAAGCACCTCTTTCAATAATTGCATTTTTCTCTCTTCCCAGCTCTAGCATCGGACTTGAATATATCACCAGACTTGCTCTCCTTACCTTGGAGCCGACACACAAATGTGAATAGCCAGTAGTGTGATCCAAGGCTACCAAATGAGAAATACTCACTCTGACTGCTTATGTTGTTGAGTGCTTATGGAATGAGGACAGGCAGTAAACAGTGCTTTGGAGACACTGTAACTTCAGCTTGAGGACTATTCTACAGTGTACCCATGAGCAAGTGGAAAACTGTGGCATTTCGAGGCTGTTTAAGCACTTATCGAGGGTTTATCTCCTTTTAATTTCAAAAGTTCCCCATCATTGAAAAAAAAGAAGCATGGTCCTCTCCTTTTTCAATTTTATTTATTTAGTTTTCAGTCCCTCTGCAAAAACTCTGAAATTCTGCTTGTCCCAGTGAGGTGCCTGAGGACTGGAGGAAAGCAAATGTCCCTCCAGTCTTCAAAAAGGGCAAGAAGGAGGACCTGGGTAACTATAGACCGATCAGCCTCACCTCCATCCCTGGAAAGGTGATGGAACAACTTATCTTCAGTGTAATCTGTAGGTATAACAAGGATAAGATGGTCATTAGGAGCAGTCAACATAGTTTTACCAAGAGAAAGTCATGTTTAACCAGCCTGATAGCCTTTTATGAGATGTCTTGGTTTTGCTAGGATAGAGTTAATTTTCTTCTTAGTAATTAGAATAGTTGCGTTTTAGTTTCAGTGTAAGACTTGTTATGAGAGGAATGTTGATAAAAGTACTAATGTCATTAGTTGCTGGTGGAGTTCAAGGCCACCATGTTTGGCTGGTTCACAGCTGCTTTAGGACTGGAAGAGAGAAGCACAGTGAATAGCAAAACGCAAAACTGGTGTTTGGATGTGCCAATGAGATATTCTATATCATATAATGTCATGTTTAGTATGTTAACTGGGGCTGACTGGAAAGGAGGGCATTCTCTTGGGAATCACTCGGGCTTGCTTTTCCAGGATTGTGATTTTGGTTTCGGGGTTCCTTTTCGCACCTCTGGGGTCATTATCAGCAGGTGGCGAGCAATTGTACTGTGCTTCTCTGATATATTTCTAATTGTTATATTTATTACTCATTATTATTATTTTTATTTTATTTTTTTTCACTTATTAATTTTTTTTTATCTCAACCTATGAGTCTCCTTACCTTTACCCCTCCAATTCTCTCCCCTAGTCCCCAGGGCAGGGGAGAATGAGTGCACGGTTGTGTGGTGCTTGGCTGCCAGATGGGTTAAACCATGACACCTCCAGAGCAAGGCAGCCAGTGCCTTCAGAGCCACATGTCAGCACTGCAGAGGTCACCAAATAAGTGACACAGGAGTCATCATACAGGAACAAATACAGTTCAGCTAAACTGAGGAAGTGTTGTCTGGATGATCAGGTAGTGAGGTGGATTGTGAGCTGGCTGAAAGGAAGCAGTCAGAAAGTTGTCAATGGGGCAGAGACCAGTTGGAGGCCTGTGTTGTGGAGTCCCTCAGGGGTCGGTACTGGGACCAGTGCTATTCAATATATTCATCAATGACCTGGATGAGGGAACATAGTGCACTGTCAGCAAGTTTGCTGATGACATAAAGCTGGGAAGAGTGGCTGACACACCAGAAAGCTGTGCTGC
>NW_010315641.1:0-18645 GCF_000700745.2 Antrostomus carolinensis
AAAGCCTACAGCACCCGGTATTCCCAGGCGGAATTCCCGCTCCAATAGTGTAGGCATCTTCTGTGCCCACAACAGCCTTCTCCCCAACCCGACTCCACACTCCTTACACATCCATACTACAATAAGAAGAATGCCACGTGCTCTTCCATCTGTTTCACAGAATGAAGTGTTGTGTGTGTGTCACAGCCGTTTTGCTCATGATGAAAAGCACCACAGGCTCCGCATCTTCTTTAAAGAGCTGATTTCAAGCTGTCTTCTTAAGAGCAACAGATCCACAGGAGTTTCCATGATGTGAAAAAGCAGAGATTGAACATATCCAAAAAGTTCTAACAGAATATAGTTGAATATCTTTAAGTATCTGAATATGCTAAAAATATTCTACAAAACCTTGCAACGCAGAGACAATGTACCATGAACACGGTCGGTTTTCATGCAAATCCTTAGGAAGTTACTTCTCAGTTTATGCATCATTACAGATAGCTTAGATAGGTTTTACAGAAATGTATTTCAGTCTTGAGATGCTATCAGTAAACTATTCAAAGAATGATGAGTTAGGAGAACTCTTGTCTGCTTCAGTGTCATTTAGAGAAGACATAAATGACACTGTCAACCTTAGAGGCTTTTGGAAGTTAATAAGGTAGGGCAGAAATCTGCTATGGTAACCACTGGTTTTGCCAACATTTATTTCACACAGAAAGACAGGTGTTGCTACTTCAGATTTGTCTAAATCTATTTGCATCAAATGCACAAACTGTATTTTTGGGTGGGGAAAAGCGCTCACAGAAAATCAGGACACTCTTTTTAAAAGTATGAGATACATACAAATGAAACGAGAAAACCCCTCTTAAGGGCTCATACCCACTCTGGACAAAAGTGCTATTGGTTCTATTTTCCCTTCCCTGCAAGGAACATACTTTTTTTTCATATAATCAAACCACTGGCCCAAGTGCTAAGGAAGCTCTTTGCCTTGGTTATGACTGTAGGGCTTCATAGTATTTTATTTCCTCCTCCAGTGTCACTACAGGACTTGTCCACTTCATGCTAAACCTTGACGTTGATCTTCTGGAACATACCCGGTCCACCTCTTGTGTTTTATTCATAGCTTCTGGAAAAAACCTGATGCAGAGCTTTGTTCAACAGAGTTATTATACAAAGGTAGATGGCAAGATTGAATGCCAGGCTGAGTTTATCAAAGCGGAAGGTGAAACAAAAAGATCTCCAAGCAAAATGCCACTGACATTTATATTAAAGGGGGGAACAAAGCCCAGATCTGACATTTAAAAATAATGCCATGTGTGTAAAACCTAAAGCTCATTTTTTACAAGCAGTGGGAAAGCTTCAAGGCAACTCCCCTTCTCCTTCTGTTACCTTTGCAGCCTTTCATCATAAAGGATTTACTTTTTTGCCTTTTCACATTCTTTAAAAGTGATATCAAATAGGGGCTGTGCAAAAAGCAATGCAGCAAGAATTAAGTGAGCTGAAGAGATCTCAGCACAGGTAGCAGAGCATCACATTTAATTCCTTTGGTGCTTATTTTAATAATGTTTATCATAATGAACTCTTAAGTCATTACAGAGCATGAAATATGCACTGCTGTGCTTTGCCATTTAACATACAATTTATGTCATCACTGCTGTGATGAAGATATTACCTTTTTTTTAATAGCTTCTTATCAGGTGGGTTCAGCCACATACCACTGGTTTTAGTTCAAATCTCTGCACAACAGTCATAATCAGGAATTGATGCCTAGTTTTTTTCATTGCTAAGAGTCACTAATCAACAGTTACCTGCAGGCGAAAGGTAGGGAAAAGAGATCTCACTTATCAAAGACCCTGTCCCCAGGCTTTTTGTTTCTCATCTGGTTGAACACTCCACAGATCCACAGGGTAAAGGAGAAGGGATATTTCTTTCGAGGTTAAGGTCAGAAGGGGCACTCCTCTGACATACTATAGACAAGACAGAGAACTTCACCATGTCATTTCTGGAGCAGACCTGTTCATTTGTGATTGAACTACATGTTGCTTAGCTAGACTTCTCATCTTGATCTGAAGTGACTGGAATACTTATTTCATCCCTAAATAAATCATTAATTTCTCTCATTGTGCAAGTGGTGCAAGTACTTTCTCTCACTTCACTTTCACTTCCAGCTACTGGACTTTGTAGCGGGGGGAACAAATAGCCCTTGGTCAGAAATGTCCTAATGCGTAGACACTTGCAAGCTTCCTGCCTCTAAGCCTACCTTGGCAAGTGACAAAGACTGATGTCCTTTAATGTCTCACTGAAAAGTTTGAAAGTCCTCTGCAGAGGAGAGTGGAGGGTACTGGTTAATGTTTCTTAAAACACTGTAATCCCAAGATCACTGTTTTTTAATATTGCTTTTAGTGTGACTCACCTAGGGTGAGCACCAAATATGCTAGAAAAAAGACCTTTACCTCAGCAGGCTTTCAATCCATTTACACAGAGTGAAACAGTGGTGGCAGCAAGAAACAATCAGACCAGAAAATGAAAGATGAGCAGGAGTCAACAGCATGTCAACTGCTTAGGCTTAAAGCATTTTGTAGGTGTCATAAGAGAGGTAAGATTTGAGAAGTGTAACAAATACAAACAGAAGTTCAGAGTGGTGGTATTATTATTATTATTAGCATATTTCTTCACAGAATGTCTCTTTCCTAATTTTGATGATCACCTCTGCAACAAAGTACAAGCTGAAAAGAACAATGTGAACTACACAAGCACACTAACATGTCCTAAACACAGTGGTAATGGCTCAGGAAAACAAGTTGGGTGGCCAGTTCAGCAAGGTGCTCAGTGAGCAGTGGCATTCATAAAAACATACTGTGCACATAAAAATAATCAAGAAACAACAGTCAAAATAGTTACCATGCACTTCAGGCAATTTAACTACTCAGTTGCAACTCTGGATGTCAATTCACATGGTGGAAAGTTTGGAACTGCCTTGAGGACAAGGGGCCAGGGTCTGAATGCAAAGTAGGGTGGATTAGGATAACTGGGGCTAGACTAGACTGGACAGAATGGGGTTCCTCCCCCTGTCCATGAAGTTTTAAGGTATTTTGAAAATAAGGAGAAAGCTCTTCTTTATTCCAACTACCCTGATTTAAGCCCTGCGTGGTATAAAAGCATATAGATTTTGATAACTCAAAATAGACAATTTGTTAGATAAACCAAAAGACATCACCTTTTTCTCTATAGTTAACTTGGTGAATGCAACTTAAAGGGCTTACTCTATGCATCAGTGTTGGATTTGCACCAGACCTGAATTACAAGGCCTACAGAACCTCATTAATCTGTTGGCTTACTCACACATTTAGGAATTGAGTTATTAATGACCAGTTTACAGATTAATTTGCTGAGACAGTTAACTTGACATAATTAATAGTTATAATGGTAGGGCAAATACTCCACTGTCTTTCTTTTGAGGAACCTCTAGCACCCAAATTGCATGACTGGCCTTGCACTGTCCCTGCTCAATGGCAGGGAGCCTGCCAGTTGGGCTCAGACCCTCTCTGGGGCCTGTGGTGGGGACGGCCCTTTCTGCTCTGCCCCTGTTCCCTGTGCAGACCGAGATGTGCTGCGCATACAGACTCCCCTCTCCTGCTGGGATCCCCACAGCGGGTACATGGTGGTTCCCACTGCCTCCAGCCCAGGGCAGATTGGCTGACTCTGCAGCAGGGAACAAGAATGTATGCTGTGATGACCTGCCCCTACTTGGCCTGAGACACAGGGATTTAAGAACTCCCGTTCAGCTCCCAACAGCTCCATGGATATCAGCCCCAACTCCAGCCCTTAGGTAAATCTCAGGAAACAAGGGAGCCATCAGGCATGTCAGTGGGAGGGAAAAGCTTGAATTCTGGATTGAAACTGGTCTGAAATAATTTAACCAAGACAATACAGCAAGTCTTTGACAAAGCCAAGCCAGATGCTCTTTCTTTCTGATGTGAAGGACCTCAAACAGGACCTCTCATTTGCCCCTCCCCTACTTCTGCCCTCAGCATATTCATGTTCTAGATACAGGACCCAGGATATTGCAGTTCTATAGCCCATATGGGGCAGAGCTGCTTTTCATGAGCCATGTATTACCAACTTTCAGCCACCGTGAAGGATGCTGCAAGTAGCACCCTTTCTGGAACCACCCTACCGGCAACAGCAGCAAAGTCATTCTTTCAAGTGGTCTGCTTGCACTGGGAAAAGGAGGAGAGGCAGGTATCTCACAAATCCAGCTTTTTGCTCCTATTCCTTTTCAATAGTGTCTTACACCCAAACATTACTTCTGAAGAACAAAGAATGGCAATTCTTCCAATTCAGCAGCCTCTCCATATGCTGTGCCACCAGGCTTGCACTGACGTGTGCTGCCACTGCTGCCCACCCCTGGCACGTGAGTAAGACAGCCCAGACTTGAGTGGTGTCACCCCAGTGAAGGTCGGGTGTTTGCTACAGGCACAAAAAGCAGATGAACAAAAGATCACCTGTAAGACGAGTGACAGAAGTGATGGGCAAGTTGTCATGGGTGCCCAGCAGCCAAGCTACACCATAGCACAGTGCCATGGGTGCCCAGCAGCCAAGGTACACCATAGCACGGTGCCCAAGGCCATGGCTACAGGGCACAGCAAGTGTCGTGCTGCAGGGCTCAGCGGCTGTACACAGCCCTGAAAAGCAGCAGTAGAAACAATTCTTAATAAACAGCCTTGAGAAAAGAAGGCTTAGGAGAGACCTTACCACCAGGTTCCAGTATTTCAAGGGTGGCTACAAAGAAGATGGAGACTCCCTTTTTACAAGGAGCCACATGGAAAAGACCAGGGGTAATCGGTACAAGTTACTGCAGGAGTCAGACTTGATGATCCTTGTGGGTCCCTTCCAGCTCACTACATTCTATGATGCTATGATTCTACTCCTGCAGAGATCCCAATTAGACACAAGATGAAAATTTTTCACAATGACAACAATCAGCCATTGGAATAATCTCCCCAGGGAAGTGGTGGATTCCCCAACACTTTTAAAATTCAGTTGGACAGGGTGTTGGGCTATCTTCACTAGACCATGCTTTTGCTAAGAAAGGTTGGACCAGATGATCCTTGAGGATCATCTTCCTCAGTGTGTGGAAGTCACACTTATTCCTCCTCCCACTTCACATACACAATAGGCTCTAAGCACCCTCTGCTTTATCAGCTTTTAAATCCCCCCACAAGACAGGTATTTAAGAAATAGAAACTTTACCTACAACTCCTTCTATTGGCAACTAAGTGGTTGGAAGAAATAAATCTCCAATATTAGTTTCCTTTTTGCACACTTGTTCTCACTCAAGGGTACTTAGGAAACTATTCTATTTGTCACAGTACAGTAACCCAGCACTTTGGGAATCATAATGTATCATTTCATAGCTTTGGTGGATAAATAGCTATAATTTTCATTAGTCCTCCTTGACTAAGCTTTCACATTGAAACAAGAGATGAGGCAGAGAGTGGGGTTCTCTGTCACTAAAACCATGGCTTTGTATTGCTAACTGGTAAGATATGATAAAATGACAGAAATTATAATAAAGCAAATCAATGTATTATCCTGTATGCACATATTATACACACCAGAGGAAAGGCTTCATGTATAACAGATGCTTATGGTGACTTTGCAGCCTATTCTACCAGCTGCTGTCTGTGGAAGTCTTAAAGATGAGGCCCCACCTGGTGTCTGTGAGGACAGCACCATGGGTACCCACCCCGCGGGGCAGCCTGCCTGTTGCAAGTTTATTGAGTTTATTGCAGGAGAAGGATCTGACCTCTCCTGCAGTGGGTGTGAGTGACGGACTGTCCATGTGTCTGAGGGTCCACTTACACAAGAAATGAAGAATCTGATACTCGGCTGCAGGCAGCAGCGAAATGCTGTTAAGCCTGTGTGCTCTGAACATGGGCAAATACCCCTCTGTCAGAGAAGGACAGATGCTCTTTTCTCTAAAACAGTAATAAGAGTGGAAAAACTCAGTATCTGGATTACAGGAAAAATTTAGAAGATTTTAATTTGTGTGGTTTTTCCTCAATGAAAAAGAACATTAAAGTACATAAAAGTGACATGGAAATGAAACACTGAGTAAACTGTGAGGGTGTTATAAGTCACTTTCTATTATGGTTCTGTTTATAAAGTTTTAACATGATTTAGCCCTGCTTTCAGGGGGCAGGTGGACCAGACAACTTCCATGGGTCCCTTTCAGCCTAAGTTATTCCATAACTCTCTGAACTAGTACTGGAGGTTTACTTGTAGGTATTTACTATGGCATCCTTTACCAATCCAGAAAACATCAATTTATGCTTATACCATGCTGTTAACGCTTATCAACCATCTGCTTCCCCTATACAAAACCACCTTGATACTAAATGTAACCCAAACCCTACCACCCCAGCAAACACGAGAAAAATTGTTAAGTAAAGGCATTTTCTTTCCAGACATGTCTGAAGGGACAGAAAATGGATCCTTCCACCAGCTGGAGCAGATTTCATCTTGAGCATTTGATATCTGATAAAACACTGTAATTGACAAATTATCATGGAATAATTTTTACCACTGAATAGATCTTTACAGATTTCTCAAGTCTCACTGTTTCTAAAGGCATTAATGTGATCTCTTAATATCTCAGCTATCTCTAAATGGAAGGCAGAAGCCCTTGATTAAGTAATTAGTTATGTCAGTAGGCAGAAATCATCAGCAGAATCCTACCTTCCTTTGGTATAAAAGAAACAAAAAACCCCTAGAGAATAGATTTGTAGTAAAAATTTTTTAAAAATCCATTTATCATTTGGCAATATTCACCTTGGTACTTTGTATGCCTCTTGTGCAGGGGGTAAATGGCTTACAGCCCCTCCCAGCACAGAAAGTATTCTCAGACTGGCAAAAAGGCCCATAAGCAGATGGCACCTTCATGCACAGACATGCTGCAGCTTTCACAGACTCTCCTGCGGGACAGAGGGCAATATGGCCCTCTCTCCCTGCAGAGAGTGACAATCCAGAAACTTTGCAAGTCTGTGTGGTCGCATTTACCAAATTAACTTATCCTTGGCTACAAGGGAAGATGTGGTCTGGCTTCAAAATCTGTTGTAAATTCTCAGCAGGTTAACAGAACCTAGAAAATGCATTGATCTGTCAGACCACATTCACAGAAAGGGGGGTTATTGAATGTTTCCTTCTGCTAAGGAATTCACTGAGAAGAAATATAGCTAACCTTTGTGTTTTTTCCCCACTCACTTATAAAAAGCACAATAACCACATCTTAAAGGCTGAATCATTGCAAGAGCAATCTTGAGAACTATTAACATAAAAGCCAGTATTGATGAGACTGAGGTGAGAGAACAGCTATGCAGCTGCTTTTCCTGTAAACACAGGGAGCGGGAAGCCTGCTCATTTCCTTCTGGGACAAATAAGATGCTCAGGGGATGTAAACTCCACCAATTTCAAATCAGAACCAGATCACATTGGTTTACAATCCCCTCCTCTGCTTTCAGAGTGATTGCTATAGCAGTATCATACCACTTTTTATCTAATGTCAGTTTTATTTCCAACTACTTTACATAATAACACTTGATAATTAATTACATATTCTTTTGGCTCAGTGCATATGTTCTTGCACTTCTTGCAGAAGAAGATCTCGCCCTTCCACTCTGCTATGTGCTTTTCTTACCTGGCATTATATAGGCTATGGCTAGGTTGCTCTCTAAACACATATCCTTCAGTTCCCGGCCCTACACATTGATGATGGATTTATGCTTTAACTGGGCTACTTGTCTGTAGCTTTGGTTTGTCTGAGATAGGCTGTATCTAGTAGGTAGAGGATCTGTGCTTTGCCAATGCTATTTTGTAGTAAGAAAACCCCCACCCTACTTAATGCCAGGGTTCCAAACAGCTGGACAGTGAAGAGTTTTCTAAATCTGATCATGTTCCTCACACAGCCTTGTCAAAGAGAAAGTAATAAAAAAAAATAATAGTCAAGCATGCTGATCCAAACCTCATTGATATTCCTGAAGTATGTGGCCTGTTTAGTGGTTTTCAATGTTGTCTTCATTACTATCACCATATGACAAGAGAGAATAGACCTCTCTCCTGATCAGCAGGTGAACCAGCCTGTCATGCCCTGTAGCCAGGTAATGAAACCTTAGAGCCAGCAATAAACTTTGTGGTCTACTAAACCTCTGCTGCTCACCTTGACAAAGGAATCTTCGGTGAAGTGGTATGGTCTGTGCCACAGCGGAAGCTGAAACTAAATGTTAATGACTCCATCTGGCCTTAAAACTTTGCATTCGATGGGCTTCTTCCCTTTCTTTTTTTGGACTAACACTGCCCAGATTAATGGAACTCCTTCAAGCAGCCTTTTATAGAGGTCATGGTGAGATGTTCAAGAGTACCTTGGCTTCTGCAAAGACCCCTTTTTCTACTGTAAAGATTATCAATGCAGTTAAAAAAAAAAAAACAACAACAAAAAAACCCCACCCCCAAACCCAAAAAACGAGGACTGCAAGAAATGTTTGTGTAAATTCTATACATAATATATTTTCAGTATGGTTGTGGAATAGCTTTAGAATCAGTTTCAAAGGAACATAAAATGGCTTTGTAATTACAAAATAGATTTGGAATGACTGAAGTCAAGTACATTTTCTGAAAAGCATCCTAAAAATGTCTTGGCACTACAGAGCCTTGGATGTTTGTTTTATGTTCCATCTTGGGAGCTGATAAAATCTGCGCTTTTTTTTTTTTCCTAGACATTAATGTTTGCTGTAAAGCATAATGAGAAAGTTAACTGGATGTAGCAGAAGTGTCCCCATGCTCATAAAAAAACTGTTCTGGTTAGAGTTGCTGGGCAGGCAGTGCCACAGTAACTGAGGGGAAGCAAGTGCATGGGAATACAGCCTCGGGATTCCGAGAGGCAAAGAAGCAATCCCTTTGCTATGTACCCCTTGGATTGCGCAGAGGCCTGGGGATATGATCTCAGCCTGTGGTGCTGCTCATCAATGCCAGGAGCACACAGAGGCAAACACAAAGCGAGTGGGTAGTGAGGGGCCACTGACCAAGAGCAAACACGGCACGACGTGCCAGAGCGCTGCCTCTGCCTGCTCAAAGTGCCCAGTGAAGATGCCTCAGGCACGTGACCCGCGACTGCAAAGCAAGTCTGAAGAAAGGAGTAGATGGGAACTGGGTGAATGGGGAACCATGTTAATGAAGAAGGTATTCGTGCCACCTGACTTCTGTGATCTGAATGGCTCTCAGGTAGTGCCCATCCCTCCATCAACTCCAGAGGGAACATCCACTGCTAACCCTAACTGCACCACACTGTACTTCAGCTAGATGTCTAAAGCTAATGGTATAAACACCCTCTTCATCTCACTCCTACCCTGAGTGGCCTAAATTATGCTGCTGTAGTAAATAACAAGGTGGCTGCAAAGCAAACACTTCCTCACTCCTCACAATTCTGCAGATCTATGCCTTTGCTCTTCACCAATTAATTCCTGCCCTTGTTCAACTAACACATGCTTTTTCCCGCTCAGGAAGAATTTGCAACATTCATGTCTTGGATGAACTACTTGGGACAGCTAATAGGACAACTGGGAAAGTCCAAGCTTCATGCCATGAAATATTTCCATCTGTTTCAGGGAAGACAGCCTACTCATTGGATCTTGGTCTCAGTGATTTTATTAGTCAGACTCTGGGGGGCACTAGGATCTCATGATGAAAGATATGGGATAGAACACTTGCTATTTCCCACACTCTATTTGCAGCTATTTGGATTTTGAATGTAAAATCAGGGCCAACAGTGATTATGTTTCAGATGAGCCTCATCACGCTTCAGAATTCCCCTACTTCCACTTTTACAAACTCTCTCTGGACCTCTTCAGCTGGGAAACCGGCAGAGAGGTCTCGGGAGAAAATGCTTATCTTCAGTTCTGAAACTGAACATACAACATGAAACTGCAATGTGTTAAATACTTAAAAAGTTCTACACCCTCAGCTGAGGTAGGAGAATGGAACGTGGGCTGATGTACTGAATTATACAGCTGCTCCCTCTGTACTGCCTTCCCCTTGCCCCCGCTCTGCACAGTGTATTAGTTCAGCTCTTGATCCCAAATAAACAAACCTAGAGAACACAGGGACATGGGCAGGTTGCTGTTTTTTTCTCCATGGCTTCTGCTCATCAGTGACTTCTCTTTTCTCAGAATTGCAGGGTGGGGTTCATGTTCTCTTATAATCATTGTCATGCTCATCTCAGCTTACAAGGACAAACCAATATCCAAACCAATTATTAACTGCAATGAGAAAATTGCTCCTAAAGAGAAGTTAAGCTGATAAAGACAGGAAAAGTATCATTTGAGGTAGTGCAGGGAAGCCTTCGAGGATGTTAGTTGCCTGGAACACCCACATAGTCATTCACCCTGTTCATAACAGTAACTAGGAACCACTACCATGAAAACAGCAACAATAAATAAATCCAATTGTAAAATTCACATTTCAGTCTGTTCCTTATATGAATTATATGAGATCATCTGCTCTCCCTGACCATCTAATATGGTTAACCAAAACTGTAAGAATGGCAAATATTATCATCAAACATATGACTTGCCATTTAAGCAATAAAACCATGTCCA
The DNA here is from genome assembly GCF_000700745.2 of Antrostomus carolinensis. NCBI lineage: Eukaryota > Metazoa > Chordata > Aves > Caprimulgiformes > Caprimulgidae > Antrostomus > Antrostomus carolinensis. The sequence continues at coordinate 10,632 of NW_010315641.1, forward strand.
TGTAACTTCTTATCATGTAAGACAAAAATATTACAGAATTTGTGGAAATTGTCTACCTGTTGTATATTTCAAAGGACAACTGTCTGCTAGCAGTCTCAAGACCAAATAATTACACTGGAATATGTTTAAATAAACCATACTTCTGCTTAAATGTACTGATTTTGAAAGAACATTGAAAACCAGGAAAATATCTTCAAATTAATCACTGCAAATTATTCAGTCAGTTACAATTCCAGTCATCTATGCTTCGGAGAATAAAAAGCATGCCATTTATTTGTCTGACTCACCAAGTGTCCACACATTCCTTGAAGCTCTGTTTTCACTATGCTTTACAGGGACGGTTAGATAGCTCTACAAAAGCATATTAACAACAAACTGAGCTTCCCAAAGTACACTGAGCAGAAACTGGAACTTCTAGGTGAAACCCCCCAAGAGGGAACAGTTCTTGGTGTTTTTGATAATTGCACTCCCTACTGTCTTTAATTTCTAGATTAAAAGCTGAAGGAGGTGGGGAAAGAAAATCCTTTTTCACAGACCGATATTGTCATTTGAGGATATTATCTAAGGATAATTTATGCTTTAAAGCATTTCAGAAGGAACTGATATTTTTATAGATGCCTGACCTCTCAAAATCTGTACAGCTGCCAGCTGTTAATACTTAGGAGAAAGAGAAATGCAGTTATTTAAGACCACAAAGAAACAAAACCAAAATTCCAACATACAAAGTATACAAAGAGAATTCTAATTTGATCTTTGTCTTTAATCCAAAGTTAGAAACTGTTTGCCTGAAAAAGCGGTAATTGCAAGATTCAATTCAATCCCACTCAGAGGCTGAGAAAACTGATGTGTATCGGAACCTACGCTAAGTGCAGACAAACCCAGTGTACAAACACCCACCTTCCCAAGCCTTGCAATGACCTTTATTTTGGCAAAAGAATCAATAGCCTGCACTTCTATCACAACAGTGCAGCTGAACCAGCCCGAGCACGTTTATGCTCATGCACATCCTTACAGGCACGGTCACTATAAAAGGCTTCAATGCCCATTATTCAGTCTTTGCTTTTGATACACCAGAAGCTGTCACTGTCACTTTTGCATGGTACTCTGTAGAGCTATTTTGATGGGCCTTGAACCAAATAGCCTTAGAAGCTCTATCAAGAGCCAGATTTTGCAGTCCTTCATTTTCTTGGGTAGTATGGCTGAACTCAAATTATCAGGCAAACACGAGGGGTTTCTCAGGGGGTAATGTATTCGTCCATATGGGAAGGAATGACTGAGCTTTGTCTACAGATGGACTCCAACACTGCACCCTGCAGCTGTTGCTGTAAGAAGAAAGAAGGCTTTGTCCATTGTCCCACCATCCTTTGTCAGGTGCTATGGGGTGTCCAGATGCAACTGACTTTTTCAAGACTTTGTATTAAGATTGCTGCTATCCTTTTTTGAGAAAAACCTGAACTCTACTGGTCTTGAAGGAACTACCCACTAAAGGAACAAACACAAGTGAGCTCCTCCACCTGTAGGCCACTACACATCTATCCCTTACCTGGTCCACATTTTTCTGAGCCTTCCTGTTTCTTCCCCCAAGGATGATGCAAAATCCAAGTACCATGCCTGTCTTGAAACCCCTCAGCTCAATACCTCTTTTCTCTCAAGGGTATTACAAAAAAAGTATTTCTTACACCCAAACAACACCACTCTTCAGTAAGTCCAAACAGTAACTGCCAAGAGAAACAACATTCTCACAGCAACTGCCATTCCCCATGCTGCACCCACAGTTGAGGCATCCTCTGCCAATCAGTTCAGCAAGAAACCTGACTGAAACAAAATGTTCCTGCTTTTCACGTCCAAGCACCTACCATCCAAAGACACCTCACCTGAAGGGCTGTTCCACCCAGCTCACCTTTCCTCCTCACAGTGAGGAGTGAAAATAGTGAATCCAGAAACTTCAGTCTGATTTCCCAGGTTATCCTCTGCTTCCCACTAAAAGACTATCGATTTGCTGATGGACACAACAATTTTAGAGGTAACCTGCACACAAGCAAACAGCAAGCAGGTCCTGAGCACAAAGCATGAGAGGGCCCCGTCAGATAAACTTCTCCCCACCCTTCCCTGCTGCAGCTGCTGAGAAACAGCAGCCACAGAATTCCAATTTTAATCATACTTTTTTGTTCTCTCTCCACAGAGCAGTAATAAAAGGTTCAACTGGGGGGGGTAGAAATACCGCAACTAGTCATTCCCACCAGCCATACATCTGGCCCTTAATTACCCTATGGTATTTATATAATAAAAAAAATATTCAACTTGTATGACTGATCATGTTGAAGTAGTGGAACGCATTAGCAAATAAATAGCAAAACACACAAATTTGTCAACAGATGGATTACAACCCAATGTAATTAAATGCAAAATAGTTCTGCTTTTAAAGCAATTGCTCATAAATTAGCCTGTCAGCAAATGTATGCAACTAATTGCATGAAAAAATTAGGCCATAAGACAATATTATCTGCACATAGTCTTTCCAAACAATGTAGAAATGATTGGGTACATTATTAATTGAAAAGAAGTCAATCTGCATTAGTTTAATTGCTCTTTTTTGTGCAAACCTATTAGAATAATTTATACCATATTTACTCCTTTTTACATTTGATGATAGGTATTTAACTCTTGTTTGTAGACCAACAATAATGATTTCACCTTTTCTCAGCATTATAAATGCAGTAAGAATGCTATGTTTGCCCACAGCAATGGTGAACTGAGACTGTCTCCCAAGAGGGTTTAAGCAGAATGACAACTGAAGCCGTCCTCGGAGATACAGTCCTTTCTAAATGCACCAGAGGCCGTTGTGGAAATTAAAAGGTTGCAAGAAAAGCTTGTTTGCAGAAAGGAAAGATTAAAGAACTGTAAAACTTGTTTTTAAAGAAGTGCATCCACAGTGACATTGACAGCCCTGATCAAAGCCAATTCAGGGCTGTCAGCTTTCACACCCAGAGCCTGGCTCCAAGACACATAATTAAAGGTTTAATCTTGTGATTTTCAGCCCAGGATCTACCAAGGTTCTATGGGCAACTAATCAAGAACCTATGAAACGTCATGCAGAAAACAAAGCCTGTTCCCTCATACTTGCTGTGCAGGATTTGGCATTTCTGTTTGGGTTTGTGAACCCAAAATGGTTGAAAACTCCCTCATGGCCTAAGGCTGACAGTCATGAACACAAAGATTGCATGGATTTCAGGAAGTTTTGCTTAAGTTCTGTAATCAAGAGAGACATTTGCTGAGCTTAATTCAGGTCTGCCACTGGTATAAGTGGGGAGAGGCTCTGCTGACATCAGAGAAACTACCCTGAAAGAAAGATCACAGCTGTGAAATATTTCATGTACCTAATCAAAACATCTGCAATTTGAGTATGGGTAAAGAACTGCTCACAGACAATTGGTGAACTAAGAATCATCCATGTAAATTATTCAGTGACTAATTTTGACTAATTAATACACTTGAGAAAAAAGGAAAGCTATTTACTTTACATATCTTAAGCTTCTTTTTTTCCTTCTTTCTATGCATGAATTAAAACTGGCAGACAAGTAAAAAGAAACAGAACTGCATGCAGAAATTATCAGTTTGGTGGCAGAAACACACATCCCTCCAAAAAGCTCCCAAGAGAGCAAACTTCTGAACTGACCCAAAGGGAAAATACTGATGATCCCACAACAGCTCCCACCTGCCTCTGTTGGACATTATCCCCAAAGCAATGGATATAAGGGGCTTCTGAAGCAGAGCCTGACTGTCAGTGAGCAGCCTGGCAGTTCCCTGACTGGGGACATGGAGAATCTGTATTTGAATTCATCTTCTTGTTCTGTATTGAGAATGAAGCCTTAATCATTAGGCCACAGAATATCCACAGTAGAGCTCATCATCTCTCTTATTGATGGTATTCCCTATCATATGGAATAACTGTAAATTTGCTGGATGAGAAAATAAGAGAAAGTGAGAATCGTTCTGTTGTAACCTTGGGTTCAGTCACCTGGGACATGCTTGCTGCAGTCTCCAGACCAGTGGATATTTAATAACAGTACATGAAGTAGAACAGGCTCTTTACATCAGCCTGAGAGCTCCTGCAGCCTGAGCCCCTGGCCCATGCATGGAGTGAGGTTTAGCTCCTTACAAGAGAGCATCATCACTTAAGAATGGCATCCTTAATCTTAGTATCTCACCCTGAGAAACAAATACAAAATAACTCACTTTGTCAGCCTTTGCAGACAGTGTCAAGGCACCAAAAGCCACATTCTGGATGCAAGGATGAATCTTTCCAACCTCCATAGAATAAAATTTGGTTCTTGATTGAGTGTTTTAGCAGACGAAATCCAATGAAGTCTGACATTAGTCGGTAATGAAGAAATTTCTTTAGCATATATTAAGAAGCTGACATTTATGGATAGCCTCCTAGAAGAGACTGATAAAATAATCCCAGGGAAAGAGGCCTGTCATTGGTTGTGCTTCTCATCTGGGACTCTTCTCTGAGATCTGTTAACCTTTCAGGAAGGAGAGTACGCGTGAAAGGAGGAAGCTGATTGGTGCCTCCACTGTAGGGTTTGGTACATAAGCACACAAGTGTCTGAGCTTATGTGCAAATAAGCAACAGCACGGCTCATGAAATGGGTGGAGGAGAATGTGCCATTTCATCTATAATAAGGTGAACTTCCTGATTTTAAAATTGGAAGTAATTTATCAGCAGAGAATAAAGTCACATCAGTCTCCACATCTAGGGCTTGCAACCCTTTTGTACACGGATTTGAAGCTGTGTACCTTTACATGCAAGGGACACTCATATTGCCAAACCTGTGGGAAACACAACGTGACAGAGACTGCTGAAAATGCAGCTATTACTTTGAATAAGTGGGCACCACAGGATCCCTGAAGACACTTAAATTTCCATATCCTCATGAGGATTTAATAGAAGCAATTCTTGTGCTGCCTATAGCAGATTCAGGAGGATCTGCAGCTGTTACAAACCCACTTACAACTCACTCATTTATACCCTAGAATCTTGCTAATTTGTCACAAAAGAGGAGAGAGTTTTCTCAAAAGTAGGAACTAGGGAAATGATCCTCCCCCTGTACTGGGCACCGGTGGGGCAGCACCTCAAGTGCTGGGTTCAGTGTTGGGCCCCTCACTACAGGAAAGACATTGAGGCACTGGAGTGTGTCCATAGAAGGGCAACGAACCTGTTGAAGGGTTTGGAGAACAAGTCCTACAAGGAGCAGCTGAGGGAACTGGGGTTGTTTAATCTGGAGAAAAGGAGGTTGAGGGGAGACCTTGTCCCTCTCTACAACTCCCTGGAAGGAGGGTGTAGAGAGGGTGTTGGTGTGTTCAAGCAAGGAACAAGTGACAGGACAAGAGGAAATGGCCTCAAGTTGTGCCAGAGGAGGTTTAGATGGGATATTAGGAAAAACTTCTTCACCAGAAGGGTTGTCAAGCATTGGAACAGGTTGCCCAGGGAGGTGGTGGAGTCACCTTCCCTGGTGGTATTTAAAAGACAGGTAGACGAGGTGCTCAGGGACATGGTTTAGAGGTGGAATTGGTAGCATTGGGTTTATGGTTGGACTCGGTGATTTTAAAGGTCTTTTCCAATCACTACAATTCTGTGAAAATTAGCAAATTTGGACTCCCCAGGAAGAATACAGGGTTAAGATTTTCTCCTTCTACTCTGCAGGTTTGCAAAAATATAGCTTAATAATGATGGATCAAGAGAATATTAATAAATAGATCAGTAAATTAAACAATTTTTGTTATTGCAAAGATTGTTTTTCCACTTTTCTTACATTATACGTAGGAAGTATTTTTGGAAAGAGACAATGATCAAGTCCATTAAGAAGAATCCCTTGATTCAGACAATGCAGGTGAAATGGAGAAACTGAGGGAAAAGAAAAGTGAAATTAAGAGTAGAAAAAGTGAGGTCTTCACTCCTGCACTTGTTAGTTTACAGCATTATTCCCAGCACAGCGTTCACCTTCAAAATCCTTATTTTGCTCCGTTGGAATTAGTGGTTGCAGTTTTTTCAAAGTGAGTGTTTGCTCCTGAGAAATTTGTATCATATGAGGTTTGGAAACATGATCAGAAACTTAATTCAGCAACTCAGCTGCTCTTTCAGCCAATCCCCTATTTTCTCCAGACCTGCAGGGTCAGGAAGAACAGATCAGGCAGACCTGGAGCAGTGTCCAGCATCTCTGCCTTCTCAGACCATTAGGGAAAGCTAAGGCTACAGGGTGGTGGGTATAGGGCCCTTGGCATGGTGTGTACTGGTGGAATCCCCCAGAAATGCTCCAGCTCTACCACTAATGGCACTGCCAAGAAGGGGAAAAAAATTAAATGCCGTGCACAGAAGCTTCTGTGACCACTTACAGTATACCTAACATTTACAAAGATTTTTGCTGAGTCCAGCGGAGGGCCACAAACATGATGAGGGGCCTGGAGAGGCTGAGAGAGCTGGGGCTCTTCAGCCTGGAGAAGAGAAGACCGAGAGGGGATCTTATCAGTGTCTATAAATACCTGAAGTGCAGGGACCAAAGTGGCCAGGCTCTTTTTGGTGGTGGCTGGTGACAGGACAAGGGGCAATGGGCAAAAACTGGAACACCATAAGTTCCAGACAAACTTAAAGAAAATTTCTTTACTGTGAGGGTGACAGACTATTAGAACAGGCTGCCCAGAGAGGTTGTGGAGTCTCCATCTCTGGAAATGTTCAAAACCCGCCTGGACGCTTTCCAGTGCAACCTGGTGTAGGGTTTGGCAGCGGGGTTGGACTGGATATCTCCTGAGGTCCCTTCCAACCCCTGCAATTCTGTGATTCTGTGATATCCTGTCGTGAGGGTTCCTAATGTCCTGCAGGAGGCATTAGGGATTTTTCCAGAAATCTCCCAATACCCATTCAGGTGCTACTGAGCACAGGAGCCACCCTCATTGAACCTGAGCCTTCAGAAAGCCTTTGCAGGGAATTTTCCCAAAACGGAAAGATTTTTTTTTTTTTTAAATTTTTTTTTTTTTACATTAGATCCAACCAAATGGTCAGACACAAGCACAGACTTGCTTCCCAGCTGGCAACTTTTCAATTAATCTTGCAAGCATCGTAGGATGCCTGTTGATTAGGGAAAACAAGGAGCAGAACAGCAGAGACTCCAACAGCCTTAGTAAACACCTGCATCCAAGACAGAGAGGATTTTCACAACATATAAGGTATCTGCTGAGGCAAAGTTAGGCTCTGCTTAAAGAATTCTAATATATTCATCAAGTGAAAAGTAAACAAACACTCAACATAGGACAATGTTGTATTATTCCTGGATTGCTAATCAACTCTGCTTTCTTCCCTGATTGCAAGATTTGCTTCACAAGGCTTGCTAAACTTCTACAAGAAACGCCACAAAGCTGACAAGCGTTTCCAGATGATGGTGAAAAGAACTTCTAGGAATTATTTGTATTACTGTAGGGCCCAGGAGCCATGGTGATAGACCAGAAACACACAGAGCTACACGCCACACAGACAGAACAGAGACGAGCTCTTCCCCTGGGCACTTACAGACCAACAGGTCACTGGTGCCTGAAGGGAGCCAAGGAAGCAAAGAGATAACACAGCAGTGGTATTAGCAGAAGTCAGGAATTTCATAAAAATTTTATCAAAAGAAGGTTTAAGCAGGGAATGGCAGAAAGCAGAATGGCACAGCCTGTGGGAAGGTCCTTTCCACCATCTTAACAGCATAAAAGAAGTGATATACAGCATAAGCAGCAGTGTGCCCAGGTGGCCAAGGCCAACAGCATCCTGGCCTGTAGCAGAAACAGTGCAGCCAGCAGGAGCAGGGAAGTGATTGTGCCCCTGTACTCAGCACTGGTGAGGCTGCATCTCCAGTACCGTGTTCAGTTTTGGGCCCCTCACTACAAGAAGAACATTGAGTTGCTGGAGCGTGTCCAGAGAAGGGCAACGGACCTTGGACCAGATGATTGTAATGGTGTCCTGGTTTTGCTAGGATAG
>NW_010315642.1:0-8468 GCF_000700745.2 Antrostomus carolinensis
TCCAATCCAGACCATTCTGTGATTCTATGAAGTCTTTGGGGTTCTCTGTATGAGGATAATTTAGCAGACAGCCCTTCTATTGGCAGTGCTGTTTCCTAGGAACGTCCTTGAATGGAAACTGTTGAGACCTGAGTGCTTGACCTGCCTCAGGAGAGGAATGAGCAGAAGACCTCCCTGCCAACATGCTTCCAGCCACAATTGCTAACTGTAGTATTTGCTCTTTAAAATACAATAGGAGTGAAGCTGTCCTCGTCACCACGAGCAGGCAGAGCCACTCGCATCTAATTCATCTCCTACTTTATTGTTCACTAAAAACAAAGGCAGGTTGCCCTAGTGGTGTACAACAGGCAGCTGTGAGACAGCAACCATCCATTTCTACACAATGTAGAGGTTTGATCTCATTTGGCTAATTATTCCATTAACCTGTACCTAAAGATCTAATTACTGCAGCTGTGGGTGACTGAATAAAGGGCAGCAGCGGTGGGCCTGGAGTGTGGTATCTGTGCTAACCTTCTCTAGTGTGTTTGTATCTGCCTGAGCCAAACCATCCCTTAAGAGAGCCAGCAAAACTTATTTTTTTTATTATGATCATCAACAAATAGCATTTTCTCTCTCTCTCTCTCTCTTTTTTTTTTAGGCAAAAATTAAGTTAGTGTTGAAACATTCAAACACCCGATTTGAAAACCAGTCACAACTGGTGCATGATCCTGCAGGGTCTGTTTGTCAATGCAACTGGAAAGACTCCTAGAGGAACAGAGCTCAAGGTGGATAAAACCTGCCACCTTTTACACTAGAGGGATGTGAATTAATCTGGTGGAAGAATACAAGTGTCTCACCTGTTTCCTTCAACTGCACAAACCTTGACTTCATTCCTACCTGGACAAGCCATGATGGACATCCAGCTTTCAGAATAGCACTGATGCCATTTGTATAGTAGATGTTGCTCCATTCATAGAGGAACAGGAGGTAAAATACAATAAAACCATCATGTCTTTATTCTCACACCAAATTCTAGAAGGAATGTGAAAGAGAACACAGCTGCAAAATGCATGCACTAAAAATCCTGGTGAGATAAAAGATTCATAAACCATACTCAAACCTAACAGCAACCAGTACAAAAAGATATGATGAGGAGACAAAGGGACTGTCTGTGAAATTAATGAGAAGGAGAAATTATTTTGAACAACATTAGAAATTATATAGAAGTAAAATAAGAAAAAAATAACTTATACTAACTAGAATCTTTAAGTTCCTTAAGGAGGGAAAGTTTGAGAAGGTTGAAGCAAGGTTGAGTGTTGGTTTCTTTTCTCTAGTAGCAAGTGGCAGGATGAGAGGAAACAACCTCAAGTTGTGCCAGGGGGGGTTGGATTGGATGTGATGAGAATTTCTTCACGAAAAAGGTTATCAAGCATTGGAACAGGCTGCCTAGGAAAGTGGATGAGTTACCATCCCTAGAGGTATTTAAACGACACGTAGATGTGGTGCTCAGTGTTAGGTTAATGGTTGGACTCAATGATCTCAAGGGTCTTTTCCAACCTAAATGATTCTATGATTCTACAAACATCCAACATTACCTACAAGGACTTCTCAACCAGAAAAGAACATGGCTGGTAGAAATATACACTTGGGACATGCTTGAAGAAAAGTTTTATGGTCTTTCAGGAAATATACTCAATATCTGACTAAATAATATTTTGAGATACGGAATTCTGTTTCTCCTGATAGTGTTCTGCGTTGCAAAGGATAATTATGTAACCTGTTCACTCAGAGACAGGGATTATCACTACCAGAAACTTCAGAAGTGATTCTGGGAAGTACAGCACGGATATTCGGAATTTGGGGGAGTTTTTCTTATTTGGCAGTCAGCCTAAAAAAAAATAATCAAATCATTTACCCTGCCCTATTCTTAAAAGCAGAGAATGAAATCCAGATGAAAAGCAGCCTTCTCTGTGAGAAATAGTTTCCTTCCTTACACTGGGAACTATTTTATTTTCCGCCTAAACTGGGAACAGCAAGGACCCAGAAAGCTACACGCCAGCAAGCAGCTCTTTTAATTACACTTCTCTTCTGAACATCCTTTTGCATTAGTTTCCAGAAAACTTTAGCAGACAGTGTTTTTCATTACTGGTACTTTCCCCATCTGTCCTTGTGTACAGGATATCTGTGCATGAAAAGAGTTTGGAAAGCTGAAGCCAGAGCAGAGCCTGCTTGGAGATCATTATATTGGTGATTGTGGACAAGAGAGCGGTGGAATTCCCTTCCCTTTCACAGCACACTGTGAGAACCTCACGTGTAGCAACACTATATTCTGCTTGTTAAAGAGCAGCACCAGAGTTAAAAAGAAGTTGATCAAAATTTCTTAATTCCAAACCATCCCACTTCATCAGTTTATCTTTAGATGTGTTGTTCTGGAGAGAATCACTGCTAGATTTTTAGAACTTGATAAAATAAAGACTGACATTAAAAATGAAAGCATGAGAAAAAGAAATTTGAGTATTCTTTTTGCACTTGTAAGCAAAAAGCTTTGTTTAAAAACCATTATTATAAATATTTAGTTTTCATAGTCTATTATTATCTTCAGGGTGAGTAAGAATGTTTGATGCTCTACCCAGAATTTCAGTTTAAGAGACAGGATTATTATAGAGTTTGGGGCTTTTTTTGCTTGCACTGAGTTCTTGGAACCACGCCTATTTTAAAAGTGATGGTTGCCCAGAAATAGTTTGATTGACTGATTTTCTTTTGGTAATATTTGGTGTAATTTGTGGGCACTGTTTCTAGTCTCATGTGATCACAGGTTGGTGGATTTTCACTCTTGAGTTTCATTTCTTGTGCCCAGAGGCCACAAGGCTGGCTACACATGTTATATTACCAAACAGCTGAGGAACAGGATTCGCAGAGACCTCACCTGTTACACCTTTTTATCTGAGTGCTTTTGTTACTCCTGGTTGGGATACAGACAGTGTTTTTCTGTCAGCAGCAGTGAGAATGGCAACCATATACAACCACCATTCCTTCCTGCAAACACAGGTATCCCATTTTCCACTCCCACGCTCACCTTCTGTCACCTTTGCCGATTACTGCTCAAGACATCAGTGATAACTGAATTTTTCAGAGCTTGCTATAGGAAGGACCCCACCTTTATCTGTACATCTGCCACTCTCCCCCTCCAGCCTTCACAGCTGAGGAGCTATTGCTGTCAGTCCCCAGAACCATTGGGCTTCAGAAGCTGTGCTGTCCTAGGCAAGGACTTTTGTCTGGAAACCCTCTCTTTGATATGCCTGTCCATGCACATCTTCCATGAGCATCAGAGGGTGATTCAAGAGGAGTTTATTTGGTTTAGATTTCGGTGATTCTGCAGGGACTTCAGTCGTTTGGTTTTTAATTTACCTGAACATCACGTGAATCATTGTTGATGACAATTTCACCTGTATCCATTGTGGGGGGCGAGTGTTTGTGCTTTATTATTTTTATGTGAAGCATTAATACGTGACTAACTGCTGTGTCAACAGCCACTCCAAATCTCGAAATAACAATGCAGCAAAATATCCAGGATTCGAGAGTACTTGTCTCTTTCTGTTTAGAGCTGAAGTGGTTGTTCTATTCCACAACCTACCAGGGAATATCACATCCTACCATATGATATCGTTTGACCTCAGGTTGCAGAAGCTGAGGGGCATCATGCATGAGCCAGCACAAAAAAAAAAAAATGACATGGGAAATTCTGAGCAGTACAAAGCACCCTGGTCCTCTAACTATTTAAATAAGTGTATAATATTGAATTTTGCCAAGTTACTCAACTGTTATTTTAAAATGCAACTACTGTAGTTTGCTGTGACATTCCCCCTGTATCACTGGCAAAATAAAACATGGTATAGTTTGCAACACACCAGGACAAAAGCGTAGTCCTGTTGCTAGAAATCTTGTGCTCTTACATCTGACATTGCCTTGAACGTTGCTGCTCTGAGTAAACCTGAAGTGGGAATGGTCTTTGGTTTTGTTTCCATCAAAGTGTAAACCCCTAATTGATACACTTTTGCTGAACTGCAGTTTAGGTTTAGTCATTATTTATTTTTTCCTTGTGGCTAAATTCAAGTTTTTAATATGTTTTTTCCAATTTAATAAAGCTTGCTGTGCTAGGTGTACAACAGCATTTCCATGAAACAGCTTCCACAACCGTTATAAAAAAGCCCAGAAATATAAAATACACTGAGACAAGACTTGGTACGCTGAAGCTAATGGAAATGTTGATCTCAGCTAAGGGAAGGTTGCTATTGTGAAAGAGCAAATTCCTGCAGGAAATCAGCACATCACTTTATGCCCAGCTGCTTGCAAATCCTCCTCATGCACACTTCCATATCCAGGTCCCCTCTGTTCTTTGCTAGACACATGGAAAGGGCTGTGGAAACAAGCTTGGGGGAATATGGAAAGCTCCACATCTTCTTTCTCCATGTGCTTCCCAAACACACACTCACACAATCCCAGACTGGTGGGGTTGGAAGGGACCTCAGGAGATCATCCAGTCCAACCCCCCCTGCCAGAGCAGGTTCCCTACAGCAGGTTGCACAGGAAAGCGTCCAGGCGGGTTTTGAACATCTCCAGAGATGGAGACTCCACCCCCTCTCTGGGCAGCCTGTCCCAGGGCTCTGGAACCCTCACAGGAAAGAAGTTTTTCCTTCAGTTTGTCTGGAACTTCTGGTGTCCCAGTTTGTGCCTGTTGCCCCTTGTCCTGTCACTGGGCACCACCGAGAAGAGCCCAGCCCCATCCATTTGGCCCCCACATTTCAGATATTTATAGACATTGATCAGATCCCCTCTCAGGCTGCTCTTCTCCAGGCTGAATAGTCCCCAAACACATTCTTAGCTCACACAATTTTTCAGTCTTAAATGTCATGGTACAATCACGCAGACAAAGAGACTCCTTCTCCTCTACCTGGAGCCTTTTTTTAGGCTCTCCAGCCCAAAGCCAAACTGTTGTCCATTTCAAACAATTCAAAATAAAATCCCCCTTTTTTGCTTCAAATTGTGAGACACCTTGAGTAAATATTTGCATTTCCATATCTACCATGTAAAACACCCTTCGACAGTTCACTAAGGAAATAACAATATATAAAGTGTTTTAGGAACTGACAACAGACACACTGTTATACTGGGAGTTGATACCAAATCATCAAAGCAGACACCAGTATGTGCAGCATCAGAGAATTTTCTACTTATTAGTATAAGCAACTGATCTGTTGGACATCTTCAAGTTTTCATCTAGTTGGACCTGGGCCATTGGGTTCAGGTAGCCTTGTTAAAAAGGCATTTGCAGGTCTTTGCAGTGTTACAGCCCTGCCAAGCTGGAAACTATAGACAAGGTCAGTGTCTAGGACTCTCTTGTATTAAATGAGCCAGTAAGCTCATATGCATTGCAGATTCCCTGCCCAGGAGATCTCTTGTCTAAAGCAATATGCTGAAAGGTGATAGGGTTGATGTGTAGGCTAGACAACATGCATATGGCAGAGGGTTTGTGATATTCTAAATAGCATCCAGTGTGTTTTCTTGGGTCAACATACAAAGGGGGCTGGTAAATCAATAGTTTAATCCAAGTGTGACAAGACAATTTATCAAACCTCTTACAAAAATGCTTCTCTACAAGACAAAGGAGACTAGCAGCATTGCTGGCAAAAGTCATTTTGCACCACATGGCAGAAGACAGTTACAGCCAGAGGTGCCTACAACCTGGCCTTCCTGCCCAGAGGGAAGACAAGCTGGGCAATCCTATTATTTGTGCTTGGGAAACACTATTAAGCACACACTGACGTCTTGCATTACAATAAAACATAGAAGGAGTGGAAATAATGAGTGTGTTCAACTTTAGTGACAAGAGGGAATTTGCTTTGCTTTTGGTTGAAGAACAGGAGCTCCCTGGGCGCTGTAAAGAGACAACTTGCTAGTTTAAAAGACTTCAGCTCTTTCAGAGGCATGGTTATGATGCTGTTAACAAGAAAAGGGAGGGATATCGCTACGTTACAGTAACACCTACAGCAGACAGTAAAAGAATGGGGCACTTACATTTTGCTGTGTGATAACTTTGTGTGAACCAAGAGCAGCATTCTCCAAACCCGGGTTCCTCCAGTTCAGTCCTGAGCAACGTATTCCAAAATTATATAAGCCCCCCGCTTCTGCAATCAAAGGGAACAACGGGCACACACACAAATCAGCAAACGTCTGCGACCACAAGCCTGCGGGTTTCAGTGATTCAGGCTGAGACTTTGCAGCCGTACATCTCTGCACATGGAACAGAAGTGCCCTTTTAAATTCCCAGATTCAAAAATGTGCTTAGAGCCCTCATCAGGATACGTATATCAAATGTAAAATTTCTTTGACCTAAGGTCTGAATAAAGCAAATGTAATTAAAGTCATGGAAAAAGAACAGTAGGGGGAAAAAAAAACACCCCACAACCCTATCCCTTACCAAAATATGTACAGTCAGTCAGAAGCCAAAGGTTTTATTCTGAAACAAGCCTATCACAGAATCACAGAATGTCGGGGATTGGAAGGGACCTCAAAAGATCATCCAGTCCAATCCCCCAGTGTAATGAGATATGTAAAAATGTAATATTATTTAATGAGAATTATTGAAAAGAGTTGTGGCTTTTGGTTATTATAACATTATAATATTATTATTATTATAACAATCAAACAGGGGTTACACCTTGAGCACATATAGAATATTCTTATTATAAAATAGTTGTTACAGTTCAGACTGCTGAGCAATTTTTTTTCATAAGAACAGTAGAGCCCTACAGCTACTTTAAACCCACATATAATTGCTCACAGGATAAAAGCCTCTATTCATATTACTCAAATGCCTCAGCTGGAGACAGTTGAAATGAGTAGAGTCTGCAAAAAGATAGAGTGAATGAGCTCTAACCTTTCTTCACCAAAGCAGGTACCAAAAGATACCAGCCTTGTTTCACCCTGTGGATAATGAACACAGGTCAATCTCTCATTCACTTACCTTCCTCGCAGTCCAGGCCACACATCCTTGTGCAAAGGCTGATTTTTAAATTTTTCTTAGTTCTTTTTTTCACTTTTTCCTTCAGAAAAACCTATAGATGAGAAGGAAAGAACTCCATCTAGGAGAATGCCTTTTATTCTTGGCTCCTCGTGCTTCAGCTCTTTAATTAGCACAAAGATGCAGCTGTTCCAGCATTCTTTATTGGGATCAGCTGGCATCAATGCACTTAGGCTCAACATCCTCCACCCAAGCACCTGTGTTCACACTGTGGGACAGGTATGGCCCACCATGTTCCCCAAAGACCAGGTCTCCTACCTCTTGGGGAATATTGTGGTTCTTTCCCTGCTTATGCCCCAAATTTCTTTTCAAAGGAAGGCAGTGATCCAGAGGTACAGTTGTTCTTTACCACAGTTACTATTTAAATTTTTCTAACTGGTTAAATCACACATAAGATTTCATAATGGTGAGTCAATTGGGAACAACAAGAGGAAAAAATTAAATAAGTAAATAAATAAATCTGGCCTTAATTTTTAAATTAAAATAGAAACACCCAGGGTAGACAATTGTGACCATTGTGACTCTATACAGGCCATGGAAATGGAAGCAGAATTTTAGCCTTGGCCAAAAGTTTTTTTAAAAGCTTTAAAATTGCTGTTTCATGACGCGTGGAAAGTTTTCCTGCTTCCTTTTAGCTCCCGAGCTTGCATGGAAATAGCCTCTTATTTATTTCACAATCAAATTGTAGTTGGAAAAGAACTTTCTTTTCCCCGTTGTTTCCTAAACTACACAGTTCAGCTTGGAGCAGAGGACAACTTATGGTCACTTTCATGCTTTTATGTATTTCCTCTACAAATCCAATTCGATATTGATGGATAATTCACACAGCAGTGTAGAATAACATGCAGGAATTGTCCTTTACTGAAATCAAATGGCCAAATAGAGCCAGTACTTAATTTTGTACAGGTTACGTGTCTACCACATGAAGAAGTAACCAAGAGAAATCCTAGGGCAATCAAAAAGGATTTCAGAGCCTTGAGGTGGTCGATTAAAGGATCAGGTGCTCAGGTAGTGTTTTCATCAATCCTTCCGGTAGCAGGGAATAATATCAAACAGAACAGGCAGACCCAGCTGATCAACATGTGGCTCCAAGGTTGGTGTCATCGTTAGAACTTTGGGTTTTTCAATCATGGGATGGTTTATTCATTGCCAGGTCTATTGACATCCAATAGGATGAACCTTTCTCAGAAGGGGAAAAGAATTTTTGATGGGATCCATCTGAGGGTTCTTAAAGAGCTGGCAGATGTCCTAACAAGTCCTCTCTCAATGACCTTTCAATGCTCTTGGGAATCTGGAGAGGTCCTAGTTGTCTGGAAGCTGAGAAATGTTGTCTCAATCTTCAAGAAGGGCAACAAGAAAGACCCTGATAACTACAGGCCTGTTTTATTTTTCACTCAAGGTCAGGAAT
>NW_010315643.1:0-58774 GCF_000700745.2 Antrostomus carolinensis
CCCCCCACCCCCCAGCCCTTTGTCAACACTTGATCATTTACATCAAGTTGACATTCTCAGAGTTTACTCAGGGGTCTGTAATTGTATTCTTTCACCGGTTCTGCATTACCAACCATGAAAATGGAATCTTATCATCCCTGACCAATTTTTAATGTACAAAATGATTTGGCCGAGGTTCAAAGGGAGTCACAATTGAAATCAGGTGAATGATACATGTAGGTTTTTTTCAGTTTCTCCGTGCATTGATTTGATTTTTCTCATATGGCATACAGGGAGACGTAGCTTACTTTTTATTTTTTTTTTCCTGTGTGTGTGTGTGTGTGTACAAGCTATATAAATGCATGTATATACTCTGCACATATATAGATGCACTATCTGCCTATCTATATTTTGTGTACATATCACTCAAATTTACCCATTTGCAATGCAATGGATGACAATGAAGTTTGCTCTAATCCCTAAAAAGCAATCAAAGAATTGGAACAGGGTAAAAGCCTGCTGATAGTGCACTGTGATTAATAGGACATTATTAAATAACCCCCCTCCTTCAGCTCCTCTTCCCTTCACCCCCTCCTCCCGACATCTTGCCAGATGAAAAGAGGCCTCGGAGACAAAATAAATAAATAAATGAGGTTACATTTACATTATAAAGAATAAGGAAGAAAACAATAGGGAATCCTCCTCTCTGAAAGGCATACCATCTCCAAAGGGACAGAGTCCTCCAAAGTATGGGGGGGGGAAGGGGAGTTCCTGCTCTCAAATATCATTAGAATGTTTTTTATCTTTTTGGCAGTTTCATATTGTGAATAATATGGACATTTATAACTCAGTCAAGCTGCTTCTTTCAAGAGTACAGTTCCTTAAGATCAAGGAATCTATCAACTTACATAGCTCCCTTAGCTATCTTATCTAAGTGCCTCACAAACAGGAATGTATTTATCCACACAATCCCTGGGCATGAGGGAAATGTTCTTGTCTCCATTTTAAAGATTGAGGAGAATGACAAAGAGATTCAAGGCCTCAAAACAGCTGCTGTTTTTGCAGGCCCTGGCTTGAGGCACCCAAGACTTTCTACCTCTCCTTTTCTGTAGGAGCTGTCCCCCATTCTCCTGCCCAGATGCTAGAGACCTTACCTGTATTTCTGAATTGAATGAATTGTTTCTGAAAACTACACTGGAGAAATGACCAGGTTTGACACTTCAGAGTAATTGGCCATTTTTAGAACAAGTGAATTCCTTGAGGTCATGCAGAGAGCAGGTAGCCATCCTGGAAACTGAGCCTGGCCTTTTCCAACCACAGGATGCTCTTTCCTAAGACGGTAGACAGTATGTCCTGGTAAGTGAGAGAATTTGTACTTTGTGTCCATATATACTTGGAAGATTCAGAGAATCAACAGGAGGGGCTTGCTGCTTAATGCTCAGAATGGATTGATTATGGTCTAATTGCTTTACCCATAACAAGGCTGATGTAGGTGGAGGGAAGGTCTAATGTGTGGTCAGTATGCAAGAGATATGTGGATATCTTCCATGAAGGCAAGCTGTGCAATGACAATAGAGCAAAGAGTTTCCAAGTGTTCTTAAAGTTAGTATTTTTTGGGGTGAGATTATAGTACAACAGGTAAGAAAGCATATCTTTGGTGTGGATTTCTAGTGCTGAAGCGACTGGTAAAGCAAACAGCATTTCAGGATGCTCTGCTGGTGACAGCAAACTCAAAGCTCTGGGAAAAGATAAATCAAACCTGGAAGCATGCTTAAGCCATATGTGCTATGAAGTAAATCTTGTGACTGAATTCTCACAAGATTCAGTGTGTTTTCTGCACTATCCATTTGTCTTAATTGGCAAGTTGAGTTATTAGAGATCCTTAAATACATTTGCAATTTTAATCATACTCTGATTCTAAAGAAACTCTCCCTGAAATATTTGACCACCATTAAAAAAATTAGTTCGTTTAAGTAACCATCGGTTTCTTTAACTTTTGATGGAAATCTAGAACTTGGAGTATTTCTGAAGTCAGTGTCCTTGTGCCCTTTTTTGCTGTGAAATAAGGAGTGTAAAAACATACTTCTAAAATTCACATTGA
Source organism: Antrostomus carolinensis (assembly GCF_000700745.2). Taxonomy (NCBI): domain Eukaryota; kingdom Metazoa; phylum Chordata; class Aves; order Caprimulgiformes; family Caprimulgidae; genus Antrostomus; species Antrostomus carolinensis. Next base: position 2,081 of record NW_010315643.1, read on the forward strand.
TACAAACTGTGACCTTTTGATAAATAATGCTATGGGAAAAAATACAAATTTCCCTGTAATCTGTGTGTCTGTTAATGGTGATATTAATGGCAGAACATAGACACTTCTGATAGCTGTCATTCAAGTGCATTTTGCTCATTGCATACTCTATTTCACATCTCACTCATGTAGCTGTGATTTTATACTAAAGACTAGAGATTAGCCTGACCAGAACAAAATTATTGTTTATCTCCCAGATGTATTCAGATAGTGTTTTGGTGTTTTATGGTGAATACTGTTACTAAAAAGGATTTGCATACTCCCTTTGGAGTTGTTCTGGCAGGGTGGTTTTCTAGACTGGAGTCAACACATTGTACACACAACAACTGGGAGAATGCAGTTGATTTCCTTGCTTCAGAAGTATCCAGTGACACATCTAAAAATGTGATGATGGTTAAGCACTGTCTCAAAGATGACAAAAATCAAAGAAAGCTTTTCTATGCAAAGCTTTGTTTCCATAGTCTGTGTTCTTGAAAAAGTGCATATTGGTGACAAAGTAGTTGGCTCAGCTACTCCTGTCATATATAAACTACTTGACGTTGTCATGCGAGAAATCAACAGAGCTGCAATGGTAAATAAGAGTTTCCTTGATGCAGAGACAAAGACAGTATTTTCTAAGGAATGTAAAATGGGAAACAAAATAATATCTCATTCCTATTGGGTTTCAGGACAATGCTTGATGTGATTGGTGATTGTCCTGAGAAACATGTTTGGGAATGCCTCTCTTTTTTTCCAAAGGATCTTTTTTGTTTGTTTGTGGGGGGCAGGACACTCATAGAAATACGTTAGTGCAGCTATTTTAATGTAATTTTCAGGAAAATAAAAAATAATTATATATCTGCCCAACAAAAAGAGTACCAGAAAATAAACATAAATGCACTAGGATACTGGGAAGGTGAGAACTGTTAATTTTCTGTATTCCTTAGCCTGACACTATGTTAGCTGTATGACCCTGTAATGTCCATGTGTGCTGAAGTTTTGTTCAGCATGTTCCAGATGAGAGACAAACTTTATACTTTGCAAAACTGTCCATGCTTGACTTCAACAAAATCATTGTGAGTAACCTCAGAAACTGAAAAGACAGTGCTGCTGGTGGCTGTCAGGATGGTGTCAAGATGATGGCTCTGTTTCTGGCAAAGGTGAGGTGTGTTGCAGACTACTGAGGTATTTTAACAAACATTTAGTTAATTAACTCTTGTGTTCTGATATTTAATGATCTAAGTTTGATTAAAGACTCTAACTTTCTTTTGGCTTTGCTGTGGTACAAATCTGTATCATAACATAAAAATATTAGCACCCATTTTACTGTTTTAGATATGATTTCAATACAATAACTTCTGCATTTAGCTTTACTGTAAAAATGATTATGTATATAGCATACCATAACTCAAGATGGTCCTCTGGTTTTGGTCACAGTGATATAGAGGAGAGTAATATCTAGCTTTTGTTAAATAAGGCTGAGATGAAAATTTATAACAGGCTATAAGTATCATAATGAATATCTACAATAAAGTCTGCTTTTAGCTGTTGATTTTTATTATTGTAGGATCACCTGTATCACAGGAGCATTCCTGACATTTTCCAGAGTTAGAAAGATTTATCCTTGGGCTAAAGGGAAATGCCACAGGCAGAAACCATGATGAATTGTGAGAGTTTTTCACAGTAGATTATCTACAATTAAAGCTAAAAGAAAGGCAGCTGAAAAGAACCACTGCACCCCCCCACCAAATCAGTTCTGGAATCAAAACATCATGACTAAAACTACCTACTTAAAAATTTTTAGTTTAGTTTGGAGGAGCTGTGAGTGAAAAAGAGGAGCTTGTTAACCAAAAAAAAAAAAAAAAAAAAAAAAGAAAAAGACAGGATTGTAGGTAATTAAATTATCTCCTTTGGGATACTATAATTTCACAGAAGATGTGTTAATCTTTGGAGAAAAGAAAGCTTGAGAATTATCCAAAAAAGAGGTAGTACAAACTCAAAGTAAAAGCTGGGGCAAACTTTCTGATGCAGCTGATGGAAATAAAACCTTTTCACACAAACTATTCTATATATAAGCTTAGTTTTGCTGAATTCATTTCAGCATAGGAAGGTATCTAGAAATCAAAACTGATCAAAAATTAAGTTTTGATCTCACAAAAGACACATCAGGATAAAAATAAAAATATAAAAGCTTTGGGGAAGTAAAACTTTCAGAAACATTGTCTTTGCAATTGGTAAAGTGTTTCATTCTTATATTTTAAATTATTTCACCATTAAACTGTGTCTGTTCTGATTCTTATTAGAATTCCAGTTTGGGTGTGTGAGCCCAGTCAGCTCCATATAATGGGTTCACAGCTGAGCTTCATTTTCTGTGATGCAGTTGTTCAGAGCTGTGCATACTTGCTGTAGGGTTTTTGTTGAAGGATGAAAAAAAATAGTTCTAGCTCTGTTTCAGCTTCTTGACTAATTCAGAATTGGTGCATGGACTGACTGGAGACGAGTGTGGGTAAAACACCTCAGAAAATATAATCAATGTACTCCTAGAGCAGCTGTAGTTTATGCAATACAGTAGACAGTGTCTTGCTGAGTTACACCACACATTACTTTCTATTGTCCTTGAATACCTTCAGAAAAGTCTTTCTATTTCCTATTTTTTCTTTTTTTCTTCCTTTTTTAAATTTTTTTTTTCACTCAGTCTGTTTAGTTTTGCCATACACAGAATTCTGTATCACTGTAATTGCTTAGTATTTAAACAAATATGAATTTGTGGAAATATTTGAATATTTTGTAGTTTTAAGTTATAGAAAGAACTGAGAAATAATTCTTGAGTGTCTGTGAAATGGGAAACAATTTTCTAGGAAATCAGAGAGTTTTACCTGAGAAAGGCTGTGGTCTGAGCCCCAAAATTCCTTAAAAAATAAAAAGAGCTTGATTAAAGACTTTGTATATATGGATTCTGGATTTCTATTGTCTCTCAAAGCTTTTCACAAGATAGGCTCACTTTCCTAAATGAAATTACTTGTCCAGTGCCCAGAGCACTGTAGACCTGTCGCCCTGCATCTGAGACCCAGGCTGAGTTATTTTCTGGTCCTTACTAGGTCTAAAATTTCTGCAGGCTTCAGTTGCCTCTGTGCAAGCACCCTGTCACAAAAAAATCAATGCAGATGACACTGGATTTTTACCTCTGCAAAGCAGAAATGACAGTAGCTACACGCAGTGAGGAGCGTGCACTTACTGGCTTTTCTGAGTAGAACCACATGTTAAACACCCCGAGAGGCCACAGCTATGCAGAGGGGAGGCACCTCCTTCTTTCCAACAACCAGTCAAGCTTGGGTCTGCATGCCAAGAGTATAATCTATTGCTGCTTTTTAAATTTTACTCATTATGTGAGACACTGTCAAGTCAATCTAATATCAAAACCAAGGTTTTGTAAATCAAGGATGTATAAAGCCTGGCAGCAATAGAAAAGCTTCTGTGACGTTAAAGAAAAGTCTGTGAGAATCTTAATTTTAAAGAAGCAGCATTTCTCTGCATTGTTTGTTACTCAGACATTGCTGTATCTTTATGTGTGAAAAACAGGCAGGGAACCTGATTAGAAACAGGCACAATCAATAAAAATGAGACTGATTCCCAGTTCCGTCAGTTTCTGAGTTATATATGAAAAGTGAACAAACTGTGTACATGGGGAGATGTGTCTTTGTTGTGACAATCCTATGCCTTTTGAGTACAACTGAGTGCAATATTTATTTTTCCTTTTTTATATAAATGAGATTACTAGGCTTTACTTTATCATAACTTTTCATGCAAATATTTTCTACTCCTTATGCATTTGCAAAGTTCAAAATAATTTTTGTCCAGTAAATATTTAAATTATTGAAGGCAGTGTTTGAAAACAAAGGAGCTGATCAGGCCTTTTATCTGGGGGTGAGCAGGAAGACCTAGAGATCTTCCAGATGTGCTTTGCTGTTTGGTCTTCATAATGTTGCAGTTCAGTTAATCCTGAAACACCTTGCCAGTCAAAGCAGGACAGTCCAGTAGATGAAAGTATTTGATACTGGGGCCAAACTTTATGAACAGGCCTGATAAATACCTAGTTAAAATAACAAAAACTCCATTAAGTATCCATATTTGAACATAGTGAGTACCTTAACGTATTTTAAAAATCATTTGTAAGGAACTAAAGTTCAGATCTCTCATGGATAGGGTCAATTGCACCCTAGGTTTAAAAAACATAGACTTTAGAAACTGTTGAATATCTGTCTGTCTTTCCCTCCCTTACCCATTTTTGCTCCAATCTCTATTGCTGCCTTGAAGCTGCTCACTCTGCCTTCTTTGAGGGGCCCAGAAAAAAGATTTTTTTTTTTCAACTTTTTGTTCTCTACAGGCCTTTTGCATATTGAAGCAGTTGAAAACACAGTGTTAAAATGGAAGAGTGGCCAACTAGAAAAACTTCCATTTAACCAAAGCATATGGAGAAAGGAACTTGTTTAAATGCAATGATGTTTACCTTTAGTAGAGCCTCAATTACTTCTAATAGTTTTGCTTCACACAGAATCACAGAATCACAGAATGGTTGGGGTTGGAAGGGACCTCAGGAGATCATCTAGTTCAACCCCCCTGCCAAAGCAGGTTCCCTACACCACTAATGATCTGAACGAGAAAACTGCATATACCTATTGCCTATAAGGAGATGCACAAGCTAGCAGCAATTTTATAGCGTCCCTATAAAATTGTCATTTTAGCCTTATGCAGTAAATTATCTGGATTCACCAAGTGGTGGGAGAGTTAAAGACGGGGGAGGTAGTGCTTTATGTTGTTCTTGTCTCTATAAACTACCTCACTGTTTATCCAGAAAATGCAGACCTCTGAGAATAGTTCTTTGTTTGGAATTTGAACACTCTCTTAAATAAACTCTTCCTATTAGTAGATCCTAGTGACATCAGACTGCTGTACCATGTTTAATTGAAAGTGGCAAGCGAACACTGTACAACTGCTTCTAAAATGCCTGGGAGCTATTTGAAAGCTTTAGCATGTTAGAGGGGAAAATGGCCTGGTTCTATCTCCCTTTCTTGAGGGAGGGAAGTGGGTGATGAGAGGGAGAGAAAATTCACCTTCCTGTGCTCCAGAATGGCTCTGTCTTTGTCTGCCTAGCCTTTGGGATAGTGCTGATTTTTGGAGTGATTGAATTTCTGTGGATAACCTTTCTATAATCTGATTATCAAAGCAACCAACTACTTACTAATTGACAGTGAGTTTGTTCAAGTGTTATTTATTTTTTAATTGATTTTAAGAGAGTTTGGCTGTACTAGTGCACTTGTTTGTGTTTGCTAAAAAATAATGTAGTATGTGAGAGATCAAAGTAATAGCCTTAGACATTTAAACAAATTTAGGAAAGGGCACTCCCTGTTCTGTATACTGAGAGCTAAATGGCAGCCTGGTGCCAACAGTAGGGAATGACATTTAAAGCATCTAACAGTTAGAAAACCTTCAGATAAGCCACCCTTACTACTCCTGGTAGGAGTCCTTCTGGCAAGGAAGATCACCATTAGTAGGTTAAGAAACAAGTTATTTTCAGTCTTTAATTTAAAGTAAGCCTGACTTCTGTTACTTTTGAATATATATATTTTTAAAAAATTCTATTTGAACACTTAGAATGTTGTTGAAGAAGACACATAATGAGCCAGTGCTTTTTTTGTTTTCTTCTTTTTTTCTCAAGAAAAAAAAGCCTGGTAAGTGGCATTGTAGTCTACTCAATTCATTGATCTCTCTTTTTACATCACATCTTCTGCTAGTCTGAGGGTTTACCCAGCAGTTGATTAAATCTGTTAGAAAGCTGCTCTTGCTTAGCTGCCTAAGTATTGTGGTTTTAGAATTCCATGATGAGTGTGTAATTATTCCTGTGGTGCAGCTTTGGCAATTTTTCATACATCATTCCAAGTGGGAAAAGGTAGCAAGGTTACTGTATGGGACCATGACTACTATTTAAGGGCTTTTTAGCATTTTGATACTGAAGGGCTTATAGCACCATTTCATACATAAATGAGGGAGCTAAATATTCCTTTAGCCCTATTAACATCAAATTAAAGCCCTTTTCCTAGAAGATAATTAGTTGATACCCCCATTGAAGTTCTAATTTATTTTGTAAGAAAAACCTATACTTGGACATCGTTCCCACCCAATACCAAAGAAATCACATGCACAAGTGGTCGTTTCTGTTCCAGCAACACATGCTTCTTCTCAGTGTAAGTTTATTTGTATTGCAGAGCAGCCTTTAATTTATATTTATTATGTGGTCTTTTGTGGCCTGTGTGTGCAAAACACCACTTCACAGTCCAGAGGTGAGACCACAACTACTACACCACAAACCATCCTGGGTCTGTAGTGCATCACCTCCAAAGTCAATAAGTAGAGAATAATAGAGATGGAAAGGGGAAGATGGACAGAATCACTTATAAAGAAGAAAGAGTAAAATAAATATCCAGAAGGAGTTGGAGACTGTAGGCAATGAAAAAAAGAGAAAAATTGCCTGGCATACTCCAAAAAGGGGTTATAGGGAATGATTGCAGGCTAGCAAAGTTATACTTATTGAAAAACATTTTCTGGTGTTGAACTCTATTATGCTTAATGCTATAACAGTTTACTCAGGTAAGCTATCCCACTGGCAGCAGATGGACTACTTCTTTGAAAAGCTTTCTCTATATGAGTTTTCAGGCTTCTTAAACTGTAAAATACTCCTGTGAGAAAAGAAAATAAGGTTTCAGTAGGGAAGACATTTAGAAGTGGTCTGGACAAAGCCGTATGTAATTGACTCTGGAGGATGGTCTTCCTGTGGAAGGCAGAAGACCTTCATGAGTCTCTTTCTCCAATAGTAGATCTGAGGTTAAGACTAAACTAAAGGAGCTGGAATAGTCCTACTACGGTAAAACCTCAGTCATTTTCTGGCTCAGTAGCATGGCAAAGAATAATTAGACCTTTTTCTACCCGCTGTATTGTGGCTTCAGCTGTCAAAGAAATGTGGATGGGGGAGAAAAGTAGCATGCTCCTACCAAGTTCCTGATCTGTACACAAGGGGTAGTAGGGCTCTGGCATGGGGCACAGTTCACATACAGTCTGTAATACTATTGAGAAAGAATGGAAGATCAGATGTGCCTGATTCTTCTATCTAAAATACTTGTATTGAGATATTTTCTTGCATATTTGAGTGAGTGGTTTACTAACAATGCAGTATTCTGAACTTGTGAAATAACCAGTGTCAATTCTCAACTGTAAAAGTCTTATGAAGGCTTAAAGGCTAAGTTCATTCAGGCTAATTTTTTCCTATTTTTTGTCCTCTCTCCCTCCTTTTTTTTTTTTACCCCTAGCAAGCAGGAATCAAAACTTTTACTTTTCCCAGATTCTCTTTGAAATAAGTTCTTTAAAAAGAACTGTTTTGTGAACAGTAAAAGACAAAGAAAACTCAAGTCACTGAGGTTTGTTTGCTTGTTTGTTTGTTTGTTTGTTTGTTTTTCTTTGTAGGCCAAATATGAATGGGACACATGGTGTGCCTCATTCTGATTCTCTTTGTCAGCTTGTCCACATCATTAAACTGTTCAAAGATTTGCTTTTTGTGCCATTGAAAAGTCATGGGCTTGGATATAGTTGCAGTTTTGCTTTGGGATTGGAAAGTATTACTGGAGTTATATTCAGAAATCTCTCTCTTTTCCTTTAGCCAGTACAATCATTCTTTCAAAGACCTGTGTCTGGGATTAATATTTTATGCATGAAATGTTTCATGTACAGTAGTGACATAATAAGAAGAGGCATTTTATTAGTTTGTGCATGCAAGAAGAATGAATTACAGAAACAGGAAGTGTGTAAGGACTTGCCTTAAGATGCCATTTTTATTAACACCCAAGTTCATCATTTTAAGGCAAACATGGTTCATGCTTTTTAGTTTTTTATTTTAAATTTGCCAAGCCCTGTCTAAGAGGTAGTGCCCGATTTATTTGTGTTCTTCATGCATATCTTGCACAGAAAATAGCCCATGTGGAAAGACAGCAAACAGATAGCTGCAGCTGTTGCCACTTATGCTCCACAGCACAATTTTAGGAATTAATGGTTTCTAATCCCAAAAATAATATAGATAGAGAATGGTGCTATATTCCAAACTGCCAGGCTGAAGTCTTTTGCTCTTATTTCATAAATATGTTTATTAAAGAGTCTGCCTTAATCTCTCAACTGCAAGAAAAGCTTTAGAGATCAGTCTGTTTTTAAAGCTAAAGTTATTGACCTTTGGCAACTCATTGGTAGCCAGGGAAATATACTGAGGTGTCTCTGTTGAAATATTTAAGCCAATTGTAAGGCACCAGAGCTGTTGCTAGATAAAGCTCCTTCTGGTCTCGCCACCTACTTCACTGACTGAAGTTAAATGCAAATGTTTTTGCCACTTTTGGGCTATTGTTGAAGCAAAGGAATAAAAAATGCTTGTCTGACAATAGCAGGTTATTAAAGACTATTAAATTGGTAATCCCTGGGAAATGGAGGTAAATCTCTCTTCAGTAGCAGCAACAGAATAGCTTTTGTCTAAGATTTTGATTATTATTATTATTACTTTATGGTGTAGTAAAACAATCTGCAAATTGTTCCTGACCTCAGATTTTCAAAAATCATGAATCAAATCTCTTTTCTCTCAAGACATGAAACAAAATATTGTCCTATTTGCCTTCTCTTGTTTAAGCTTTATGGGAAGGATCTATTTTCAAATTCATTACAATTAGAGAGTTTGTATTTTCTGAAAAAACGAAAGCAGAAGTATTAACATGAGTTGTAGTACATGGAAAGCAACCAACAATATAAATATAATGGTAGAATCATAAGAACTGGATAAGTTACTACATAAATCTTTTATTCTAATAGATTCTAAAGCTCATCTCAAAAGGATAAAGCTATTGACCACAAATGTACAAGTTAGAGGAGAAAAAAAGCAACAAACAATTGCAACTTTTTCAATAGTTCTGAATCTCCCACACTTCCAGATGAAAACAAAGAACCATGCTGGTTCATAGTGTTTTTGTAAATCAGGCTGCTGTTCATATTGCACCTCATTACCAAAGCTGGGTGATGGTGACAATTTATTGACAAATAAGATGCCTTCTATTTCATCCTTCTCTTCATGCTACATTAGCTTTACTCTTATCAGTAAATGTGTTATTAAAATAAGTGATATCCAAGATGATAGAAAAAGAGCTACTGCAGGGAGCTTGATGTTGCCAGGGTCATGCCAGTCCACTTGTTATGGAAAACTTATATACATGTTCCTAGTTTTATACCCTTAGTGCCAATATTTTTGTTGTTGACCTTTACAAGTAAGTCATTTACCTCTTTTATGTGCAGAAAGTTTGTCTAAGCCTTCATCATCTCAGCTCTCTTTTCTCTCTCATTACTACTGGCAGTCATTGACAGTGCTAGTATGGTATAGCCCCAGACTCCTCCCTGCTCGCTTAGTTCTCAACAGTACCCAGCATCTTGCTCTGTGCTATCCTGGGAAGTGGGAAAGAGAGGAAAAAGACGTGTGAGAAAGCATCCTGGAACTTGAGACATTGTACTGCCGTGAGGGGTTATTGCTCTGCAGTTGGCAAAGCACCCAGAAGTTGTCCTGTTCATTTAACATAAGATTACAAAAAGGCCTGGACTTCTACTGCCTTCTAGTTGTCCTTGAATCACATGAGGGAGTCACATGTCGTATCTCTATGGAGCAGCCAGTATAATGGGGTTTGGAACTTGCTTGAATTTTCAAGATGAAAGACAAAACTTTAATGGGAACATAAGGGAAAAGTTACATGCTCCGTTCATTTTGAACCCTGAAATGAATTCTTCACCTTATTTAGACAGATTAGGAGATTCCTCTCTCTCATCTCAGGTTATACAACACATTGAGTTTAAACATGTCCTATGTAATCTAGGCATAGCAGTGTGCAGTGCTGAGTGGACTAATTCAAACTCTCTCGAGGTCTCTCAGTGTTCTGTTGCAATTTGTGATGCATTTCAAAATGGGATAATGCTTAAGGTCCATGAATGGTTTTAGGATTTGTTTACTATAGAACACTTTGTGACCGAAAGCAGGTGCAAATGCTAAGTATTTGTGAACAAGACGTACTTTCAAGGAAGGCTTTAAGGCTAAGCACATTGCAAGATCTCAAGCATTACACCAATCCATCATAATAGATGTAAGACAGATTTTAGAAAAGAATTATATTGATAGACTACCAATGAAATAAATTATGTGAGTTTTTACATTCAGGTGAACCAGCAACTAGCTCAAATAACAGAAACGGCAAGGTCAGCTTTTTGTTCTGACTGGCTGGGCCAAATTTAGTAAGATCTTAAGAAGCTTGACCGGTTTGACAGGGAAATACAAGACTGCATAATGTAAGATTTTCTAAAATACCAAGCTGGAAAAGTAAAAATATTTAGCAAATATCATCATGATCCTAAGAAAAGATCATGAAAGCAAAATCAGTTGTATGTGCAATACAGAGCTCAAGTGCAAGGAGGAAAACCAGAACACTGGGAAGTATAGTAACAAGATGGGAAGTGTTGAAACACAATCAACAGAAGAATTGAGAACTAAGTTGTAGAGTACCAAAAAAAAAAAAATTAGTCCATTATTACAAGGAAGTTCCTGGAAAAGAAATAATAGAGGAATAGTAGCAGGCTGAGATCAGATGAGGGGATGTAAATAATGTATGAGTGAGGAGGACAGCAAGTTAATTGCAGAACCCAGAATTTGCCTGAGAGAAGGGTGGAGAAAACCTGAACACTGGCTGGAATGCAGGCATGAAATGATCCCGCAGCATTCACTTGACATAAGGACAAAAGGTTTTCACAGATCGTCATCTTGTCTCTCACTTACTGCAGCTCTAGTGTTCAGCTCTGGGAGTGACTTGGGAAATTTGTCCTAGTGATGCTCTTGTTAGTGTTACCTCTTCCTTGCCTGGCTTCCATTTGCCTGATATTCATTTTTTCATGTTTCAGCAGAAAAAATCAGCAGGATGAAGTTGAACTGCATGAAGATATGACTTGTCAAAGCTAATGCAAGTTCTTAGGAGACATATCTCAACGTATAATCAAACCAAGGCTCAACACTGATTTCTGCTGCTGTCCTTGGCTTTGTCCACCATGTGTTTTCCAGTTTGGATAGTTTTATGAGGAAGACAGTTGCTTTACAACTTAATAACATGGACATACCATGACAGGGAGCTGTCAGGCCTTTTTAAGTATTATTAAAACCTTGCCTCAAGGACCATTTTAAATCAGATCATTTTATAATCAGTGTGGACTTTGTGTTTGTTTACTAACTTCATATGCTTTTACATCAATTTATCTGAAACCACTTTTCTTAACTCTTGTGTTTCACTCCAGAGATCACTTTATTTACTGTAGTGGTTTGACCCACAGTGGGACCATGAGGTCCTGCACTCAATCCCCCAACCTGGTGAGATGGGATGGGAGACACAACAAAGGGGGCACAGGATTAGGAATGAAGGACAGGGACAGCTCAGTCACCAGTTATGGTCATGGGCAAAACAGCCTCAGACTTGGGGAAGAAAAATCAATTTAATTCATTGAAAACCATCCAAGTAGACAAAACAACCACATTGTGTAACACTTTGCCCCCACCCCTCCCTTCTTCCCAGGCTCAAATTACTTTGCTCCCGATGTCTCAACCTTCCCCCCCACAGCGGCACAGGGGGCAGGGAATGGGGGTTCAGTCAGTTCACCTCTGCCACTCTTCCCTGCATGAAAAGCCCAGGAACAAGATGCCCAAACAAAAAAACCCAACACACTTGCATCAATTTATCTGAAAACACTTTTCTTAACTCTCGTGTTTCATTCTAGAGATCACTTTATTTACACAAATTCTTCCTGACCTCAACACCTTTCCATAGACCTGGCAACAGTTTTTGGTAACTCTCAGAACTGTATGTTATGTTGTTCTCCCACAGAAACACTTTCATAACTATCAAGTAGGGGGAGGAGGATGGTCACTGTGATAATTCTGAATTCTTAAAGAATGTAAGTCTAGGGGGGACTGTTGTAACAACTTAGTCTAACATCCTACATAAGACTGGTAACACATAGCACTGGTTGCAGAATTTTCTTGGATGATTCCTGAGCCAAATAATATCTTCTAGCAAAACTGTTTGATTAATCTTGATTTAAGGATTATAGGTGGTGAGAAAACCTACCCTGAGGCAAGATACTTCAGTATTAAATTGCTTTCAAAATTTGTATCTTATTTCTGCTTTGCATTTATCGATGTAGCTACACATTCTGCCTAGGATCTGGTACCCTTTTTGTCTTCTGTTTTAGGGTGCTTTCACTATCAGAAATGCATTTCTATAATCTGACTGAAGTTCTCTATTATCCTTCTTGCTAAACTCAGTACTCCACATCTTTCAGCTCTGTCAGTGACACAGGCTTTCCGGGCCTTGGGGCTTCTTTTCTGGAGCCTTTTAAACTACCAACTTTTTAAAAATATGTCCACACATTACCAAAACTATTTCTTGTATACTTTAAATTTGTATTCTGTTCTTTTAAAAATACTCTTTCTGATGGTGTGTGGAACTCTCAAAGAGATTTACCAGTGGGTTTTTTTGTTTGTTTATGTTTTGGTTTTGGGTTTTTTTTGGTTTTGTTTTTTTTTTAACCTTGTGGAATTGGTCGAGGGGAAAAAATCTAAGTAGTTATGGAGGACTGTTTTCCTTTTTAGAAAAGGAAAAACAGGCCTATATGGGTAGCACATGATCAGCTACGGTAAGTTTTCAGCATATGGCAACAAAATCCATCTTTTGCAGAGAAAGAAAATACAATTAGAGAGGAATTAAACAACATCTGTTTTTACCTCAAAGGTCAGTGCTTTTCATAGTTGTAAAAGATTGCGGTTCTAATATAAGGTTTTACACCTTCTCCAAGCACCTAGGAGCCTCTGTCAGATGGACTGAGCCTGATTTGGGATGAAAGATCTCATTGTGTTTGAGGGAGCAAATATTTAAGTGATTGCAGGAGTTGCTGATATTTCATCCCTGTGATGAAGAGACAACAGCATCTGAAGTGCTCTCAGGCCTGTACTGGAGCTTACAGGCCAATCTAAAATAGGTTATGTTTTTATTGCCAAAGAGAGCAAAGTATTTTAGAAAAATTAATATCTATGCATTTATTATTCCTTCTGCAAAATCCTTTTAATATAGTCTTTACTATATTAGACTTAAAAATAAAATCTTTATTGAAAGAGGTACCACAGATGCTGGCTATGGTGTTGACCTTGCCTAGGTCATGTATTAAATAAGAAACTTGTCATCCCATGCCTCCACGAGAGTTTTACTGGAGTATGTTAATTGACTTGCGATAAAATCACATTTTTTTGGCAATGTATGTAGACAAGGGTGTAGTCTTTGATATCTTCCTAATTGCTGGAAGAAGGGGAAGTGAGGGAGTGCGTGGAACCACTGGATTGAAGTCCAGGTTGCTACCCAGTGATCAGAGATGCAGAAGGCATTTGTTCTGCTTTTGCAGAGACAACTATCCATTACAGTTTTTAATTTTTATTTTTCATGCTGCTGATTATGTCTTTAAATAAAAAATCCATCTGCCCCAGGCCCATAATCTCCTCTTTCTATAGTGGCATATTATCAAGTTCTATAAGAGAGGGTACAGTCTCATTAAATTATAATTGCCAAATATGGATCTTCAGTCCTATTATTATCTTCCCTGTTATCCTACAAGACAACAGCCTTTTAATGCCCAGGACTTTATCCTTATAGTGTGATTCTAAATGATAGCATAAGGAATTAGGACAGGAATACCTACCCTCAATTAAATTGGAAGGAGGCATGAAACCTGAAAGAAGAGGACCTTGAAGTATGACACTGACTTCCTTATACTTGATCTGACAGAATTTGAGTCTGTTGATCTAAAACTATCCTTTTCCATACATTGTGGAGGATGACAGATGTTCAGAGGGACCTAACATGATTAACGTTTTTGCTCTGGGAGGCAGGAGAAGATATTATGATTTACTTATATTGTTGATTCAGTGTGCTTTGTCCCAAAGTTTGTTGCAAACGCCGCAGTTGCTTTTCTAAACTAATGCCTGAACTCTACATGGCTACCCCACCCCCCCTTCCCCTCCTCCTCCCCACTAGCAGTGGTTTATTTTGGCTGAGTCTGAAGGGTTTCACACTTCAGCTCCAAGGCTATGGCTCCAGATCATATTGCTACCAGTGGGATTACTTTTTTCACTGTCATTCATCTGTACTTCAGACAGTCATCTAGGACAGGCCTTGTACTTAAAAAAGCTCTGACTTCTTGTTATTTTCTATAATGATGCACAAGGCAGAGAACTTTATGGGGGCAGTAGAAATATAAATATCTTACCTATACAGGACAGTTAGGTCTTTTGGTTCCATAGTAATTGTCTGAGGAGCAACTTGAATTTCAAGTAGGTTTTGTATTTCATAGTGAATATTTCACATACTTCTAAGAGACAGCCAGAATCCATAAAGGTCATGTACTATTGTTGATTCTGTGTCATTTGTCACAAAACAGCCAGCTGCTAAGATCCCCCTATGACCAACATTACCTGGCAGCTCAGATAGTTTTGGGAGTGCCATGTAAAGGCAAAGAAGGATCAAGACAAGAGATCACACTGATGCTGGCAGAGTGTCAAAAGGCCTGTTCAGAGACATCACCATGTTTTCTCTGTTCTCCACAGCACCAACCCACAGCTCATATAAAGTCAGCCATTGGATGATATGAAAACTCTTGTGCCACAAATCTGCAGCTGGAATACTCCTAATCCATCAACTCCAATTGTCTGTTAAGCTGAAACCTCCACTTTCCTTTATCTCCTGTGTAAAGTTACTTTTTTCCTCTGCTGGAGAGGTTTTAAGTCTGAAGCAATAGAAAGCAAAAGTTATAATAACCATCAACAACCTATGAATAAATGAAAACACTCAAAATTATGGCAAAATAAAACTAAAGTGAAAAAAATCCAGTAGCTATGCTTAAGATAGAATATACCACCAAAAATGCTCTCAACACATTATAATTCCTGTATATGTTAAAATAAGAAAATGCTCTTTACCTTGGAGGCAACATAAATTCAGTGTGTTAATACACAGTCTGCTAACACTGCTTTTATTTAAATATTGTCCTGAACACAACATCCAGCCACTCTACATTAACGGCATGTAAATCATTGCTGTGCTATAGCTGCCTCAACCTATTTCTTCTTCCTCTTTTCTAACATTGTCAAAGTTTTGTTTCATTTCTCCCCTTACCTTGAATAAATGTTATGTTCAGTGCACAGCTCCAAGCTGCCTCTTTATTGCCAGTTCCAGGCCTGTGGTACCTGGAGTTAATCGCCCTTCAGCTACATATTGTTAACTGTGATGTGCCTGCTACCTATAAAGAAGGAAAAGGCTTCTTTTTTATACTAGAAAATAAGATATATTCTACTGAATTGCTGGGGTGGGAGGAAGCCTTTGTTGAAAGAAGAGGACTACGGCTATTTTTTATTAGTAGTATAAAGAAATCCGTACTCCATTGAGAGCACATGCTGCAATGCGAGGGACTGTAACATTTCCTGTGCTATCAAGACATTATTTGCAGCTTGTTTAATGAACTCAATTTCATTTTTATCTATACTTTCTATGTAGATAAAGAAACAAATAAAAGAATAAAATAGGAGGTTTCTCCAGGAACATTTTTTGGGGAGGGAAAAAATTATGTAGCAGTCTTGATCACAGATATCTTGGTCACATTGTCAGGATGGACAGCTCAGTCTGTCATTCATTGCCCGTAGTGGTGAATTGGGACATGAGTTGTTGATATGACACTAAACAGAGAATTACATTTTTCTACATTGTACAGAAAACATAGGTGTATTCTTGTTCTCTGTGCCTCTGAACAAGACAACAATGCTGATAGGAGCCCACTACTTTAAATCATCTTCGGCTATTCACAGCATTGACAATAGAAGGCAGTTGCGAACAGGCAAAAAAACCCCAAAAAGCACAACAACAACAACAAAAAAACCCCACAAAACAAAACCCAAACAAACAAACCAAAGAAAATCGTACAGGAAATGAAAGTAAACCATTTGGTATACTCTGAACAGAAAGCAGGTTGGCTTTATTCAAATGATGGTTGAATTACTAAGCATCTGTCAGATTTGTTTGGGGGTTTGGAGTGATTGTAGGATGTCCCATTATCTTCCCCTCCAATTTGATTTCAGTTCTTTGGATACCAGAGTAACAAAATGAAAACTCCCAATTGTATTTGGAAAAGTAATGATTGCTTAGTATTATGCTTCAAACAGAGAGAAAGTCCTAGCAAAGGCCCTGCCTCTGCACTGGGAATGGCCATCTAGAGATATGTGTGGGGGCAGGGAGGTTGTTAGTTTAGTTTTTAGTTTCTTGTTCCAGAAAAACTCCATATCAGAGTTAACACATGAGAGGCTTCCTAAAGGGGCATGTAGCTTCTAGGTATAGAAAGAGAGAGGTGATGTTACCCTCCAGTTTGGAAAATAAGTGCAGTTTTTCTGTTTATATGGTGGTGAAAATGAGTTTTCAAAAGTCCTGGCATGGCTGTTTAAAAATACTCATGAAAGCATTAAAACCCTGGTATATTCAGCTTCCACTGTTTCTGTGGACTGTATAGGAGGGTGCTCTCCCTCCTTATTTAGGCCTTAATTTTTTCAGACTGCTATCCCTTATTTATTTATTTATTTATTTATTTATTTATTTATTTATTTATATTCCCATTAACCTTTTGACTATTTCTTCTCTCACTGCTAGTTGTCCAGTGTAGGAACCTTGTGGGGAGCTCGAGCTTGTTGGAGCAAGGAATGTATTAATATTGTTGCTGGCTGCAGCGAGACTCAGCCCGACTGAGTGTTTATCTGGGTTTCTGCTGCTGTAAGTCCTGTAATATTCACTGGATTTTGGAGATGAGGAAGAAAAATGCAAAGGCTTCGGCAAGGAAAAATCCCCTTTCTGTTTTTAGAGATGGAGGGAACACACGGATGGGGGAAGAACCAGATCTTGTGACCCTTTGACTACAGCTCCCTAGAGAAATATCTCAGGAGATGAGGGGCACATATTTGGCATTCAGTAGAGTAGTTGAAAGTAGCTTCCAGTTTGATGTCAAGGAACGTGGGCAGCTAACCACAAAGTAACCACCTTCCACGGAGATTTATTGCCATGAGAGAAATGTGGTTTGGTGTGATGTTAATGTCCATCCCTTCCCACTTAGTAATTTTTATGTTGTATGAAGATTTAACTTAAGGACATAGCCACTGCCCATGTCAAAATTATGATGAAACCCTAAAAGGGACTTAATTTTGTTATTGGAGGGATTTTCTGGCTGGGAGTCCTGAGGCAGGCTTCGTGGCCCCAAGAGGGCCGTATGTGGTGAGAGTTCCCTTCCCTTAGTGCCAACAGGTCTTTTTCCTTCCCCATCTGAATTCTTGAGACAATGTTAGGAACTGGCTTGCTGAGTTTATCACCCTACCCTGGTTCAACTACACTTGTCCAAACCTATGAGCTAAGTTTAATTCTAGGCACTTTGGTCCTGCAGCAACTGAGGAACTGCTATGCTGACTTTTGTGTGGTAGAAAACTTGTGCATGCTGTGGAGGAGGCTAAGATGGGAGGCCAGGGATGCATTTTCTAGGAGAGAGTGAGTCAAAGCAAGCTGGAATATTTGTTGGTATCATTAAATGTGCCAAGTGCCTCTGCTTATGGGATATAGGAGAGATCCCTCTGTTCCTCTGCCTGCACAGCTAGTACATATCTTCCCAGCAGTGATTTACTGAAAATTGAGAGACAGCTAGCTAGTAAAACTGATGGAGTTTTGCAATTGTTAAAAATCTTGCAAAAGAAAAAGGAACCTCTAGTGATATCTGTGTATAAGCAAAGTAATGTAACATTAAGGAAAGCAAAGCTATTGCCTGTTAGAGCTGTCCTGCAAAGCCTGCCCTTGCAATGTAGTTTTGTTGCTCAGGTTCTGGTTCGTATTATCCAGAGAGCTCTCAGAAAACAGTGTCCTTGGAGAATGAAACCCAGGTATATTTTCCTTTCCTGAATATCTAGCGAGAAACTCTAGCTTTTTGGCCTGCTCTTTGGGGATGCAGAAGTTCTCTTACTGTTCATTTGCAAAGAAGAAGCAGAACTCTCTGCCACCTTTTGAAGTTTTTGGGGTTTTTTTAATACATCCTTTCCTGAATCAGTGGATGTGCTTGATATGTTACACCAGTACTCCTAATGGTACTGGGAATCCTTCAGCGGTCAATTGTGCTGTGCTGTCATACTAGGGGTTAAACAAATTGTGAGATCTGGAGTCAAGGAGGAGTGGCAGATCTGTTGTGTTTTAATTTTACTTCCTATGATATGATCTTTTGTGTATCAATCCTATTAAAACTATGGTGAAATTTGTTGAAGTAGGGGTTTCTCTGGTATGGGTAAGTGAGATTCATGTTTTCAGTGTTCGTTAATATTATCATCATAGTTGTGATGTGATTTCAGAAAATTCTGCACTTCTGCAACTGCAGTGGGAATAATTTGGAAATCTTGAAAGTTGTTGCAGGATGTGGAATCTCTTTACTGTAGTGCTGTTCTCCTAACCTGAGTTTCTTGAGCCTCACTACACTGCTGGAAACAGAAAGAACAGGCTAGAGGAAATAGGTCTATATTCCCATACACAGAGGCAGTAGAAGTGTCTTAAATACTTTGAGAGTGGGTATAATTTTGGGCCTGGGGAGCTGATGTAAGAAGTTTCGATGCAGAGATACAGATTATTTTCCTTGATTGGCAAAAACCAAATTCTGAACAGTACTGCAAATATTTATTTGAGCAAAATGGTATATGAAATGTGGAAAAGATTTTGAGAAGCCTCTTCTAGTGGTTATTCTAGATACCAGCCTATCATTCATTGTCCAGGTAGTATGGGATGTCATAGTAGACTTAAAGTAGTTCTACAGCTCCTTGTAATTAGTACACATGTTAAATGACTGTAGGTGATAATCCCCCTCAAGTTTGAATCAAATCTAAATGCTCTGCTGCTGATGGGAGGAACAGTTAGACAGGAATTAGGAAATCACCAAGTCTGAATTTAGGAAGATTTCTCTTTTTACAATAACAATTAGTAGACATCGACAGAAATTACGAAAAAGGTTTTGCAAAAAATAAATAAAAACCCATTTTTTTTTTCCTCTGTGGGAGAGGGAAGGAAATAACAAATTTAATTGCTTGCTTGACTTCTTCACAATTGCACTATTGATATTAACAAGAATTTACCAGTTTTTGTCAGGTCTTGGAGCAGCTCCTATAATGAAGGGGATATAGCTGGAGATAACAGTGAAAAGTTATAATACTTTGAAGTCTGCTCAGCAATATTTTGTTCTTTTCTTTGGTGGGGGCTGGAGGAGCTAGTGTGTGTTTGGGTTGTTTTTTGGTGTGTTTTTTTTTTAATGCATTCTAATTGTGCCATAGTATTAAGACAGTACATCTTTAAGTTTTCATATGAAAGTATGAGCTTTGGTATGACAGAATATCAAAGTGAAAATTAATGTCCGCCACTTCTATATTGCCTAGACGTTACTTTAGAGAAAAAACAACAGGAGCGAGACGAAGCCATACATATGTTAAATTCACATCAGTAATAAAGATTAAGTAGAAGTTAATAGCATCCCAGTCATGCTTGTGGAGGTAATCTCCTTTCTGAAAACTCAAAATTAGATTTGGAGGATCGAAGCAAACAGGGGGTGAGACTTTGGCGTAATATTTTAATCAAATTGTCATGAATGAGTGGATACAATTAAGAATTCTGTCAGTCACAGTGCTGAGCCCCTTTTGTTAGTCAGCTGTTGTGAGGGATGCACTAGGGCATCGTGGGTAGAGATTAAACTTGACCTTTCCCAGGATCTTCATTTTTGACCCTCTGGCTAGGCTTTGCTTGTCAGATGGCTATTTTTAAATTATTTATTTATATAAAGAGAGGGTAGAGGGGGTTGGGGACAGACAAAGATGTTCTCTCTGTGCTTTTTTTTTCCCCCTTTTGCTAAATACAGCAGACAAGGCTCAATAACGGCACCCCGTCAGCTGCAAAGTGCCCATCGAAAACTCTTTCCTTCATTATTTCTCTGATATGTACTGTATGTCATTCCTCGGACAAATTTACAGCTGAAGAATCTGTGCCAAAGGCAATACAACTTAACGTGCAGGGAAATGTTTTCTATTCAATAAGCTGTGCTCCAACATTGCTACAGCAGGGCTGTTTTGCTTTTCAAGTCCTTTAGATAACTTGGGCTTCTTTCTAGAAATTTTAACTGTATTTCTCAGGGAGGTTTCTAAGAGTGTTTTTGGACAATCTTCTGTTACTGAGGAATTTTGTTCTGTGCACAGTTAGTCTTGAGATTATGACAAATTTAACACTGAAATTAAAAATAAAATACTTTTTCATTTTGAGTTAACCCTGATGATACATATTTTAATTGCTGTTTATGTAAAAATGTTCTCAAATATGGAACTTTGTGCACTGCTTCACAATGCAAGTATATTTTATTGTGAGAGTTTCTGTGAATTCATATTCTGTAGGACTAGACTAATAGGTGTTTGTCTAGTGGCGTGTTATAAAAATCTGTGTTATGGAATGCTTCGTGGCTCCAACTGAGATCAGACTCTGCTGCATTACTCATTTTATGGATACCATCTGAGACAGTTTCTCTCTTCTCTGTTTTGGAATCTGTGCAACTGTAAGTCCTTAGCTATGGAACTACCAACCCCACAACTTGCTTGTGAAGAGAATGTTTTAAACAAACAAACAAACAAAAAAACAAACAAACTAACCCATTCTCAAATCAATAAAAATTTATACCTGGAATTTGTACTGATTAGAACTATTGTTGTTGAAAACCCTTGTCAAAAAGTGACTTGGAAAAGATAAAATAAGTGATTCAAAAGGCTGATTTAATGTCTTTTCCCAGTGGCCTTACCAGTGTCCAAGCATTGAAATAGTCTGTATCTGCTGTTGGAAAACTGGAGGAAAAGGAAATAAAAATAATGTTATTTCAACACCATAAATGGCTCCCCAAGGCATTAAAGTACATAAATACAACTACAAGAAATGCAAATATATTAGAACCAGGGCTCACCACTCATTTAGAAATGAAGATAAATCAGTTGTATGCAATAAACCGAGATTAACTTGATGCCTGAAGCGTGTTCTATATTAGAGGTTTCCTCATGCTCACATAGGTGGGTTGTCTTTTTTCTTTTATTTTCTTCTTTTTTGTTAAAAAAAAGAGAATTTATTATTTTAAGCTAATTCCAGATGATTCTTTTATTGTCTCTCTTCTTCTTTTTTTCCTTCTCTGACTTTTTATACAGTGTTTGGTAAATAGAAAGAAGTGCTTTCAACATTGGGTGACAGTATGTAATCTACATTCCTACTGTTTGTTTTACCTTTTGTTACAGAAAGAATAAAGTCTGGACAACTTGTGCTAGTACATCGAATTCTTTGCACTCCTCTGTACTGTAGGACCTAATTATATTTTAACACTGCATTTACTCCATTTGACTGGAGAATTATTTGAAATAAACTGACAGACCTATTGTGTTGTGACATCATAGTAACTCTTTTTTTTATTGTTGTCATTTCAGGATTTTGTTTGTGGCTTTGTTTTTTGGCTTTGCCTTTTTTAAAGAAAACCCAGAAAACAAGCCCTTCTGTGAATTCAGCAATAGTACAAGAAATTGCATTAACAACATTTAAGCAAAATGTTGAAAACATACCGAAAGAAATGCTAGTGTACTTCAGGGGTTGAAAGGAATATGCATCAAAATGCTTGGCATTTAATTTTTTTTTTTCTTTGGGAATTTAGCCAGTGAAATATAGCTGCCAGTGTCTCAGGCCTGCGTGTGTTCTTCTGCAATATGCTCTCGATCAATCAGATTTGCATAACTAAACTGTCGGCAAGCCCGCTCGGCTGCCCAGGTGCAGGGCCATTTGCATATAGAACAGTGAGGAGGTCCCAAGAGTCACTTCAGACTCCAGTGACTGCTGAGCCCGCAGTCCACACCGCACTGGAAATGAAATTGGAATGACAAAAAAATGGTTGTGCTAGTCTGCAAGGGTGAAATATGCACTTGTGTTTCAAAGGTTATGTAGAGATCACAAGACAGCATTCAGGCACGAGAATATGCACAAGCCTACAGGAAAGCAAAAGCTATTGTGTATATTTTGTTTCCCTTCCCCCAACCACAGCAATACATATTTGTTTATTTATATATATATATATATATATCTGTGTATACAAAAATATTTTTTCCTTTAAAGTTGTGAATCACAATTTCACATATTCTTCAGTCCTTAGGAATAGAGGAGGCAAAGAGTGTGGCTGCATATTAACTATATAGTTTTTTCCAATCAAATCTCCTGGGGAACAAAGTATAAATAAATAAGAGACATTTCTCTTGAGTATATTTCTTTCTGGAATGTGCATCCACTTTTTCAACGTTTGCCTAAAAGTCTGTCTCCTGCTTCCTGGACTATTTATTGCTCAATTAGAAGAGCTATATGGTGAATAATTACCACAAAGTATCGATACAGCTGGAAATAGAATATGAAAAAAATGTATTATAATACTGATTACTAAAAGCTCTTTATCTGAGGCTTGCCATAGGTATAGTTATTCCCACTTTACAGGCAGGAAACTGAAATGCAGAGTGCTGAAGTGATTTTCCTCCAGGAAGGCAGTGATCCATTGGCACTCTGAAAGAAACAGAAAGATTTAGTGGCATTGGAGATCTGGTACGAGATTCTCTGTTCTAAGCATTGAGAGTGGTGGCCTCCTCTTCCTCTACCACGTCTTGCTAAGCACTTGATTGGGCCAAAGCATCAGATGCTTTTTTTCCAAGGCAGTTTTTGGGGTGCAGTATGTGGTGTGGGGAGCTAGAGTTAACTGCAACTCCTCCTCACAGCAGAGTGCACCCCAGCCTTGGCAAGGAGGGAATACTGCAGATTTGGTCCCTGCTGAAATGTACTGATTTGGTGGGGGAGGGCAGGAGACAAGGTGTCCCTCCTGGTTTGAATGTCAGTTGTTGTCAAGTTGGCATCCTGAGCTGTTTCCATGACAACTGTTTTTTGTGCTGGGGGATGAGGTCATGCACCTGTGATCTTCATGAAAAGGACAATGAGCAAATGTACATTATTTAAAGCTTTTATCTTCCAGTACGTGTTTGAGTATAACCTTGAAATTGGGTGAATAAAGGGCAAAGTATATTTCTACATATAGGAGTGAGGCAAACCAAATTGTTTAGGAAGAGGTATGAGGAAGATTGGGGGCATTTTACAGCACGGGCACTTCTCTAACTTTTCATGGATGGGCCAGGCTGTCTTGTCAACTTTCCATTCTTTATATCAGCAAAAATTTTTCTGGAGTGAAATGAATCCATCATTCTTGTGAGAGTGAAAAGAAAGCAGAGCAACAGGCGAACAGTTCAGCAACTGGTTTTCAGTTGGTATTTTTCTAAAAGATGCTTGGATTAGGTTGGCCATTGTTGTTGTTCTTTGGATGCCCACCACAGCTCCTGTTGTGTGAGGCTTGGGTTGAACACCAAATCAAAAAATAAATGTTGACCCAAAGAGCTTCCAGTCAGAGTGATTATGTATCACTCTGCATCTTGATTTATTAAGAATGCCTAAATACTTCCAAAGCTTCACTTAAGGCTTCAGTTAGATGGGACCTGCTATAAATAAATATAAATTGTCTTCTATGAAAAATTAAATGGTTACTCCTTACATTTTCCAAAACCAAAAGGTAATTCTGTCAAACAAAAATTAAAAACAATTAGAGATGGTTGTTTTTTAATGGTATCAGCTTTTTATTCTGTCAGTGTTGTTGGTGTTGTCAATTTACTATCATCGAAGCAGAATTGGACTAAGCTATAATTTTCTTCCTTTCAGACATACTGAAAAACATTGTTGAAGTATTTTGTCTCATGAGGAAAGAAGTCTACAGCTGGTCCAATGTAACTAAAAAAGAAACTAGAAAGACAATTCTTTAAAAGAATACTTAATAAAATCAAATAAACTAACCCAAAATAAGGAAAAAATTAAAACCTCAGCTGACTCAAATGCAAACAC
Source organism: Antrostomus carolinensis (assembly GCF_000700745.2). Taxonomy (NCBI): domain Eukaryota; kingdom Metazoa; phylum Chordata; class Aves; order Caprimulgiformes; family Caprimulgidae; genus Antrostomus; species Antrostomus carolinensis. Next base: position 26,284 of record NW_010315643.1, read on the forward strand.
AAATTGTATTATTACCATTCATAAAATATCTTTGTATTTTTGTATGTGTGCGTGGTCTATGTAGGTAAATACACACATTGATATATTTAGTTTAATTACTTGTATTTTTTTGTCTGTGAGAGTCATCTCGTATACAACATATTGAAAGACAATCCGTAGACCACTGCAGTAAAGCAGGAGGTGCAATGAGAACAATTGAACAAATTTATCTTTGACTATAAGCCATAAAATTCAGAGATTATTTGATTTAGAATTTTCACAGCTTGGATACATAAAGTATTTATTTAAAATCAGAGCATTCAGAGCTTTCAAATTTCTGCTGTTTATGGAGATTAAAGGAACTGCATCAAGGGAGAAGAAATAAAACATCACAAAAATGAGAAAAATCATTAGGATAGTACATAGACCAAGGAATGGCTACAATTGTTAGAAAAGACCATAAAGGTGAGGTGTTGGAAGCAGGGGTGACTGCATGCCAGGCGTATCTTTCCTTCCTTATGTTCTTGGAAGGCAAATGATCCCTACACTTCTATCCCAATGGATAACAGAGCACTGACTGCCTCTTGCCCCATATGGAACTGCTAGAATCCATGGGAGGTCAGGAGCAGGTTTGTGAAGCTGACATGAGAAAAATAGACTTATACAGATATATACAGTGTTACATCAATCCCCTGTCACCAGGTCTAAGATCTATGTCCTACAAGGCAAACCAGCCTCTGCCACATTAAAGCAGGAAAAGTTATAAAGTCAATGTCTCCTCAGTGCTTGCACCAGCACGATGATGACTCCAAGCTTTGATAGTTACGCATCTAAACTCTCCTTCTCTTCTCTCCTGATATGCAAGAGGAGACACTCACTGGCTCCCTCCCTTCCACCTCAGTGTAGGTTAGCTGCTGTGCTTTGTGCCACTGGGCTCAGAGATAACTGAGCAGGGAAAGCAACATGCAGTCACTCTTGCTGGTGATGTATGAGTGTGAGAGAGATCACTGTCACAGTATATCTGCTATTTTCAGTTTAATTAGTAGTCAGAACTTCATTTGTCAACTTAATCATTGCAGGCAGACACCACAGAGATGGGAAGTGGGGGAAAAATAATCAAGAAAACAAACAAAAAAAGGCCCATTTGTGGCTCTGGGCATATTTTATTTGTTTCTCGGCTCAGTTTATTTAAATATTTAATATATGCCAAAGTTTAGTGTTTAAAAATATGATAAATGTATGTAGTCTTGTCATTAAAAGTAATGGTTGCAGAGGAACTAGTTTCCTCAGGTTCTTTCAGTAAAATTGTGCTGTAGCCTGCAAAAGTACTCAGCTTGTCCATATCTCCAGTTTCTTTGTGCATTAAGTAAATAAATATTTATTCTTGTTTCAGCTGAGAAAAACAGTAGATTTTGTCATTTAGATTTTCCTAGCTATGGCCAAACAATGAAATTTTGCACAAAATATGAAGAGAATCCATCTGGTTTGTACAAACCACTAATTGTATTTGCCTAACTTTGGGTAAGTCAAATTATGAATGAAAGAGAAAAATCTGTGAGGATTTGCCCTTGACTGGACTCTTTTGTGACCAGGAGTGATGTGGTAAAGGTTTACTGGGCATGAATAGTGCTTTCCTTAGTCACTCAGGTGTTTTGAGCTATCTTTACATCCAGATAGGTTCAGCTTGCAATAGGAAAACCCCATAAAATGAGTGAAATTTCTGTTCTCTTACCTCGGTTATCAACTATTGCATGTTGAAAGGCTGTGATCAGAACACATAACCTGGAGCAGAAGCTCCTCTGTTAAAATGGCAGGCAGGGGCCGCAGCAGCCAGCAAGCACAGCCAGAAGAGGTTGTTGCATGCTTGGGCTCACAGCAGCAGTGGGCTGTGTGTGGGGTGTTGTGTGTGAACACCTGTTCTCCATGACAGCAGTGACACAAAGGATCGGCTCAGGCCTGAGCCACTGCCCGCTCTGTTCCTCTCAGCTGCCTCTGCTTCAGCCATGGCAGGGAACAAAATGTCTGATAGTCCCGTTCATGCACCCCCCTGCTGCCCTGCTGCACCCTGTGGGGGAAGTGAAGGGTCTTCTACCCTGCAGGCACTGTCCTTCACAAAGGCAAGAGGTGCCAGCACTACCATTAAAGTTAAAACCTTCCTCTTAGGTGTCTTGGAGTTGAATGACCTGTTCTGGCCTCTGCTCACACAGTGTGACTATGAGGAAACTCCTGCTCCTATGTAAACGTCCTCCTCCTTATTCCTGTTGTCCTATAACAAGAGTAGTTTAAACTCCAGTAAGTGTATTCTTACACTTTTATCTGTTATTATACTTTTCAAAGTGGATTAATAGTAGTATGCTATTACTTTGAGAAAAACTTCAATGGCAGGTGCCAGTTCCTTACAGGAAGGTGGGGGGTTTTGTACCCACCATTTTTTAGCTTGTAGCTTTTGTTTGAGGGCTGCTGGTGTCACAGGGACCATTCAGGCTGGCCAGCAGCATGGAACCCCTGCTCAGGACCCCTGCTACCTCTGTAACCTCTGATCCTGCCTGCAGTGAACCCAGGCCAGCCTGCCATTGTTTGTTGGCCTCTGGGCCATAGCTAGCTTGCATGGTGTATCTGCTGCAGTTCCTTGCATTACTGCCCAGCCGTATCTTTAGCAAGGAAAATAGGATTACAAGAGTTTGGGGTGAGAAGGAGAATGGGGAGGGACCGACGTCAGTGGGAGCCACTGGATTCTGGGAGGGAGTTGTGGCGTAGCAAGCCCTCTAATGTGTGAAGAAGAGCTGGAGAACTGACATACAGTTTGGGCTGCAGCCTTGCCCATGGCTGAAGTCCCCTGGGAAATGGACCTATGCAAAATCACATCAGAGTTTCTGAGTAATGGAAAGTCTTTGAGGAGAAGAGGGGATGGAGAGTCTTACGCCCCTAGAGTCCTGTTATCATATTTTATCACAATGTTATTACATCTTTGGGGCAATTTTGCTGTCATCGACCTGGGTGATTGGGAGTCTGTCTCTGGCTGGCATTGCTCCTCATAGCATGCACTTATAGCAAATGGTGGTAGCGGTGGCATCAGATTGATGCTGGGAAGTCCCAGTAGTCCTTATGGTGTATATAACCTGAATAGGTTGCACAGACCCAAAGGCTGGGGAAGAAGTGGTGAGTGTCATGAAGTGATGTGATCAAAGTCACCAGAAAGGTGGGTGGCAGATCTGGGACTGGAGCTTTCTTCCTGTGCTCCTTTGGTTCAGTGGGAAAACTTTGCTGTAAAATCCTTACTGTGGCTGTCACCCTCCCATACAATGAGTCATCTCCCTTGTCACCAGCTGCTGAACTCTGGCCTCAAAGGACAAGATTTATTGTGTGTTTGTGTGGATTTCCTTTGTGGAAACACAATGGTCCATGTATTATTTCAGGTCTTATGAAACACATAAGGTGATGATTTCTGTTTTGACTGTTCTTTTTTTCCATAAATGTATATAGCTTGTAACATTTTTATATTGGTAGGTATTTTTAGATCTGAACTTTTATTATATATATTTATTTATATAAGAGGGCATGCAACCATTGTAAGAGAATGTCCTTAAAGGGTCTGTGAATGTGTGTATGGCCTACTAACCAGATGGATTGGAAAACTAAATTGCCTGTGTTCTGCCATGGTGTGTCGAGTCACTCCAGCTTCCTCTGTGCCTCACCTTTTCCTTCCCTTTGTCCTCAGCAATTTTTTCTTCACTCTGTATTCTAAGAACAGCACCCAGCCTTGCGTGGCCTGAATCATAGTTGCATCCCAAAGTGCTGCTGTAACATAAATAATATGTAAAATTTTGCATATTTATTATAATTTATTTAGTATCATGGTTTCTTATGCAGAATTCATGGAGGTTTTAGGTGATATTATCTTGGTATCTCAATTTAACTTTACTGTCATTTCTAAACCTTCTCTGAAGCTTCTCTGTTTAGAATATTTCTAATGTATCTGAAGTATTTTGGTACATGATATTTAAATACAATAAGAATAATTTTACAAAGCAGAATGCCGATCCTGACAATGTCACTCTCACTCTCTCTCCTTCAGTCAGTCTTCTAGTCAGTTTTGTAAGAATTTTCTGCTTTTATGTCTAAAAAACCCTGTGCTGTCACAGAAAGCTGTTGGTCAGAACTAATCAAAATGAGCCTTACTCCTACTTTAATAATTTCCCACTCTGAATTCTTTGTATCTCAAAGGAGCCCATCATTAGAAGAGCTCACAGCTTTTGAAAGAGCAATGAATTTGTATGTCATTGCAACAGCCTGTTGAATTAAGTGGTTGTGACCCTCATTTTACTGATGAGCAAACTGAGGGACAGAGAGAAGTAACTTGCCTGGGGCTGTATGGTAAACTGGGATTTGAACATGCCTGACTTCTGGCTTCAGCCACGTACAGTATTTTCTTTTTCTCTCTCTTTTTTTTTTTTTTTTTGGTTTTTTTTTTTTGTTTTATTTCCCTAACATTTTTATTCTTTCACAAGTCCATTTTACTTTCATATTTTATCTCTCTCTCTCTCTCTCTCTGTCACTTTATATATATACATATAAATAGAACCACACATATATACTCTCTCTCTCTATATATAAGTAAAGATTCACATTCTAAATATGGGAGCTACAATGGGAGGGTAAGGACTGAACCCAAGCTGTTGTTTGCACTAACTTGCTTGTTAGTTAGATGTTGCGACTCTAGGAAAAGGTGCCTGTTTACTTGGCATGTTCCAGTAATCTAATTGGAAAAGTGGAATTACCACTTAAAAGATGTGCAAGAATAATGGGGAGAGAAGATCTTTAAGTCATGAAGCTAAAATGAACTGAAGCTATATGTTGGAAAGTGCTGCCGTTGTTGCTGTGGAGAGCAGCTTTATTTGAAATTACAAAATGAAAATTGCCAATCAATGCAGCCAGAATGGAATGATTGATATTTCAATTGCGCTTCTAGAAAATGTAACAGAGCATAAAGATACACTATTTACCTTCTTTTCAATTCCAAGTTTTTGCACATTATAATAACACATATAAGTGCATAAATGGACATTTCCAGACGGTATAGTTGGGAGCAGAGATTAAAAGAGCTACAGTATATATCAAACTTCAGGAACAGCTCATCTGCAGAAGTGACAATGGTGACAAGAGTGGTCTCCCATGGCTGAAGTTGTGTTTTCTTTCTCTGGGTGAGGCTATAGAACACAAGGATCAGGCAAGAACTGCACCTACGGTCATCTGCATGGACTGCATGTTACCTGTGCAAGGACAGGATGAAGAATGACTGTTCAGAGTGCAGGATTCGTTAACAACTTTTCTATCCTTACAGCAGCTCTCAATTTAGTTCTTCCACTGTGAAGAACTCTAGTTCATCTGCCCTTGTATCTCTGGATATTTAAATACAATCCCCAGAAGCGGTCTTCCTGCAACTGGTGTTCTCTACCAGTGACCTAAGAAAAGAACTTGTGCTCTACACCTTTTTGAGGGATAAAGTATGGAGTTAACATCATACAGATGAAGAGCTTTGCTTCATTTTGTTTTATGCATGAAATAACAGTGTTTTAGTGTTTACACACAGTAAACAAATAAATCACCATTCTAAACTTGGGCCAGATCTCCATCCTCCTATTGTGTTCCTGCTAATTATGTTTTCCAGCTATGGCTAAGTCACTGAACACATGCTTAAGAAATGGGGTATACTTATTTGCTTACAAATATCCAGCACAAAAGTGCACAATACTTAAAGAATCCATGTAAGAGGCAAAAATTTATTTTGTTTTTTTTGGAAAACTTTGTTTGTACAATGTCTACACCTCTGGCTATATTTGGCCTGCTGCTACTTCAAGGAAAGAAGCTTCCTGTGAGAAAGTGCAAAAAATGTGGTTTTGAATCTACCTATTCATTTTTCAGTTGCTAAAGGTATCTATACAGACAGGTCAAAGCAGTTATATAAATATTCTGATTTTTAGGAATGTTTAGGTCATTGTATTTCTGTAAGCAAAAGAAAAAAGTCAAGTCCTGTGTGTGGTTATAAAACTGCGATAGCAGAATTCTGTTTTCTGCTGTAGACTTCTAACAAATTTACACTGCTGTAGTGTAATACAAATTTTGGCCTTTTAATACTATTATGTCCTGCTTATTACTCTTCCCAGAAACTCTAACTGTCTATGACATCATAAGTGGTTGCTATGAATATGACTGCTGTGACACAAACATGGTTAGTGATTAGGACATCAGATGAAAAGAAGTTATGTGAAGATGAACTCTTCAGGAGCTGCAGTCTGTTTTCATGCAAATATCCCTACTATAAAGCTGAGGACAAGAAATGCAGAAAATACAATAAATAACTAGAATTGCCTCTAAATGAAATGTTTTACCAAGTTTTCCCTGAAGCATCAGCAGATCTTTTAACATGCTGGTGATGGCCCATCACAAAGCCAGATGTTACCATTTATCAAGTCAAGTAAAGAGCCCCTCCTGCTTCCACAAATATGAACTGAATATGAAATCAAATGGGAAACTTCTGCACTAAGACTGCAGAAAATATAATATAACTTTTAAGCTATCGACAGGCTTGAGAGTGGAAGAACTGTCTGACAGGAAACAGTAAGTGTCAGTAGCATTACTTGATTCATCTTTCAGAGGCAAAATTGCAGTCATATGTATAGACTTAAATAACTTGATAGATGTCCTACAGGTTATGATTTCCTTCTCCTCTCTCTCTCACCTTCTCCTCCCATTCCACACACACAAGTTGAGTGCTTCTTAGGGAAAGGACCCATTGTGAAAGCTCTGAGCAAGATTCCTAAAGCCCAGACTAGCAAAATAGGCATATAAGACACATGGACAGAACTTGTGAATAATTGTTACACTTTCTTGTAAGTGTACTTTCTCTTCCATGTCAGTCTTAAACTTGGTGGGAAAAAAGGTTGGTTTACATTTAGCTGGGCACAGCTGAGCTGGCCCTGAGTGACAGCAGCATGTGTATGGAAAGGCTAATGCTGTCTGTCCCACCGCCCTGTTCACAAACAATGCTGGTCCTCATGCTTTGCAAAATGACATAAAGCATCCTAATTCTGCTCAATTCCAACACTGACTTATATGGTCAGGCAACATCAGTAGTAAAAGTATTTTTTTCTCATGGTGCTTTACCTAGAAATTTGTCACTTCCACTCAGAGACCTGGCTATGTAGGATGTAGTAAGCATTTTAATGATGGATTGATGTAACTCACTGGCTTTGAGATTAAATACAGAATAATTCAGACTCCAGATCTTCAAAAAAGGCATGTACAAAATGATAGAAGCTCAGTGTTGGTTTAGCTTGTAATAGTCCTCCAAACTACCTCCAAATAGGTTTGGAAAGAGAGGTGCAGGAAAACTGAGAAAGTTGCAAAAATTAGATATACTTTCATGAATGGAAGTGCTTTTACAGGTCTGAAAGTTAAGCAGCAAACTTCAAAGTACATATTCAGGATAATTGTTTGGCTAACTTAATTAGGCTAACTCTGATTAGACAATTTAAAAGAAGGGCAGTTGGGAGCTGTGGAGCACTAGGAGATATTAGCAAGAGAAAGGTGATGAGATCATTGGCTGAATAGACTTTTAGATTTTTTCATGTATCAAATGTCGAGGTGTTAGTTGGAGCGGCACATAAGGAAAATTATAAAAGCTCAGAAAAACAGTATTGCTACCAAGCTTATGATTTTTAGCACTGTATTAGTTCATATTTTAAGTTTCCAAGGTCTTCTTTTTAGAAGTAATTTGTAGATTTCCTTTACATGAAGTCTGACAGATCAGGGTCTGAAAAGCCGTACTGTGAAAAATGTCCTCTTACTTGAAATTATTGTTTCTGTCCTTTGTATGTTGTGTTTCTGTGTTCACTCTGGGGCATAGTGGTGAAACGTACTACATCCTGGGATGAATAAAGGGTAGTTCTGTTATGTGATATTGACTATGGTGGCCTTGGAGATTCTGGCTGTGCTGTGGTGTGAGCTGGTTCCTTTCAGCGTTTGGCTTAATACTCACACATGGACTACAGAGGTCATTTTTGTAACTACACTGTACAGATGGTTTGTGCTAGGTCAGATTATGTTGGTGGATACACCGCTGAAGGGTGTGACATCATTTCCCATCTTACCCCCACAACACAAGACCATAGTCAGTGTCAGTCTGTGCTTCTCTTTAGGCAGGGGCTGTTCTGTCCCAGTGCTGCCATTAGTGGTACTTTCTTCTCCAGAAAGAGGACTGAGGCAAAGTCCACTCCATCTGCAGTGACTCCGAGAGGTCCTACACACAATTTCTGCCTCTCACAGCTTCCCCTCACTTTGGTGCCTGTTGTACAGTTTGAGCCCAATATGTTTCAGGAGGGTGGTTGTGGAAGTGGGGGATGGGGTCGCTAGATTATGGTTGCTGTGGGAACCATAACTTTGAATTTCTTGACATCTGTCCAATGACAATCTCAACATTAATGTTGCATTAACATAGTTTTTTTGCATTTAATTAAAAAAGATGATGGCCTGGAATCTGTTAAGGAATTTAAAGCCAACATTTAAACTGTTTGCTGGGAGCAGAGATGTCAGAGCCTCTGCTCTGGAAATGCTCATGTACGCTCACTAAACAGTCTAACAATGTACAATAGCCACAGAGATGACAAGTGAAAGCAAAATGTTTGTAAAACCATTGTCTGCTTGTCTCCTTCTGGTGGCTTTGCCCATCTTTCCTGTCTGAAGGAAACTGCTCTGACTGAGTTTAAAATTACTTGGAAACTAAATAATTGTTTGTAGTCCTTCCATACATTATCCCCAGTGCTGGCCACTGACTCGCTTGCGTGTGCAGGCTGAGTTTTATGGGGGCTTATTTCTCCAGCCTCTGCTGTTGTCCTGCAGGTTCTTAAAAGACTATGGCAGAAGCTTTTTGCATGTATCAAGATAGAGGCACAAGACAGTAGTAACTGCCTGACTACAGTATTAATCCTGACTTCTGGACTCTTAAAAATGTGTTTGGATTTCCCATTTAATATACCAGTGCACTCACTAATTGGTTTTGATTTTGAAGGTTATGCAAAAAAATGTTTACGACTGATAGGTGTTTCACCTCTAAAGGTTTGGAGTTGCTGAGCTTTAGAACTCTCTTTTGTAACCTCATGTTATTTCAATAAGTTCAGCTATCAGACAAATAGACATATGGACTATGCTAAAGTTAGGTGCTGCAGATAGGAGAAAGATGTTCATATGGCACCCGTGTTATTTGGCCTTCTCTCATAACAGAATACCATACTGTTAAAAATTGTCTATTTTTATGTAATTCTTCCACTTATATTGAGATAAAAAAATTATTAGTCTAAGGTTGGCTCACATCATCAGAGCTTCTAAATGTTGGCAACTTCCCTACAGTCTGTTGCAGGCAATAACTGCCAGGGAAGTTGCTTGAACACAAGCAAAAAATAGGTCTTCCCGCTGAGCCACCAGCCCAGCAATGTAAGGAAGAATTTAATACCATGGCCTTAAGAAAGTTTCTGTGTTCTTCGCAGACAGTCATGCCTTTGGTAAGGTGACAGAGGGAGAATATAAAATCCCAGAGTTACTTCAAGCCTCGAAAAAGTTGTGAAAGAAGACTTGGCAGTTAGTAGCTTTATGTAAAAGATTTTTGCATATAAATTGCATATGCATATGACATTTTAGCTCCAACTTTACATGTGTTTTGGAGGTTGGATGCAATCTAGTCCCTGCCTGTCTGTTTGCTTTTGCCATAGCTGCATCAATATTAATCCTGTTGGTTCTTCCCTCTGGCTTTTTTTTTCTTAATTTCCTTCTTTTCCAGTTTTGATTTGAAAACCAGTAGGTTTTATCCTGGGGGGGGGGGGGGGGGGAAAAGGGGAAATTGAGCCATCTTCTTTTTTTTTTTTTTTTTTTTTTAATGAGTTACTGTATTTAAAGCATGCATATTTATTTTTTATCTTTTGGAGTAGACTTTCCAGTGTTCATCTGGTGACAAAAAAAGGCTAGAGATCTGATAAGATGAAGAGATATTCCTTTACTGGAGACCTTTTCTCCTCTTTGAAGGGAAACATTCTTTAGGTATTATTGCTATCCTATCTCCCCCTGCCCCTGGCCCACAATGGTATCATCAGAGAAACACAGGCTTTGCCTTAGCAAGTGGCTGCACACTGTGTTTAAGAAATATCTCTATTCTGAGCTTAGAGTTGGATGAACTGTTGTAAATGACTGTTTGTAAATTAGCTCCTCTTTTTGTTTGCAAATTGTCAGTGAACAGCCTAGTTCATCTCCCTTTATTTTTATCTCTTATTAATATCCTCCTGGTGAGCATATTTCATTCTTTGGGATTCTTGCAAACTGTTCTGAAAAATAGAGTCACGTTTTGACTTATCTTTGGAAGCCCTATTTGTAAGATGCAGTGACATGGGGCAGCTGCTCCTCATTGCCTGCATGATTTAGATGGTTGTGGGCAGGAGCATCTGAACAACCTATAGTTCATCCTCATGAAACCTAATAAGACTTAAGAAATCTTCACACTCAGGTCAAGTAGAAACTGCTGTTTCTCCCAATATTAGCTGAAGAAATAAGCAATCCCCCTTCCCCTTCAGTTATAGCAAGAGTGACTCATTTCAGTTAAGTCACTTTGACTTACCTCATTACCACAGTGGGTGAAGCAAGACACTCTAGGATATGGTAGTACATCACCTACATCTGTAGTGGAAGGGAGCTTTCATGTCAGAAGTAGTTTATCAACAGGTGATTTGCAGAACTGCATCTCATTGCAAAGGTACTTTTCTTCTATCTAACATTTTTTGATTATTTGAAATTATGTTTGGATTTCTGTTTGGTTTATTTCATTTTTTTTTTTTCCCATACTAAAATTTCCTACACTACTGATTTGTTGCAGCTGTCTTAATGAACTGAAATTTGGAATATGTTGAGGAGCTAGGGATTATCTTTAAAACCCCATACTTTCTAGCACACACACACACACAAAATAAAAAAATTCCCAAATGTTTTTAAGTCATCTTAAAACTATTTTCTCACAATCATTCTCACTAATTTCCTAAGGTGGACACATGGTGTAATTAATACCTTGAACCTGTGGCCCAAAATAAATGAAATTGACAACTCAGTGGTTCCAGTTAGCACAACATTTAATTTGATTCCTAAGCATATAAAAGTTTCTTCCAGTTGAATAAGAGAATGTAGCTGAACACAGCTTGTAATGATGCATCAAAAGCTATGACATCCCTGCTCAAATAATTTATAAACAGCAGAAGAATTTTAAGAACTGAATTACTACCTGAACTTCAAAAGAGACCATGTATTTCTATTAATATAAAGAACAATTGCGGGCTGTTAGCCATTATTTGAATTTGAAATTCATCAAAAAGGTGGTGGAGGAGGAATATATCTGCACTCTAAAGTGGATAAAGGATCTTCTGTGTGAGGTAAAATTACTTCTGAAATAAGAGAAGTTAAAATAAACTCTAAAGAAGACATGCAGCTTTCTCTTCAGAGTAACTTTCTTCTAGCCTCAGCTCAAACTCTCAGCTTCTTTCCAATAAGATCCTAAATACCCCTAAGATGAAAATTTCAGTTTCCACAGACTGGGTCCATTTCTGACTGAATTTCCTGAAACTCCACAAGCTTTTAAAATAAAATAATTCCTGTACCCTGTTATGATATATATATATATATATATATATATATATATTAATAAAAAGCTAACTCCATTAGAAATGCAGAGTACATGTTTTTCCTTAATGTAGGAATTGTTTTGTGGAAAGAGGAGGATGCCATATACAGGGGCTCTGCTCCTTATCAGCACAAATCTCCAACCTGACTCTTTTCATGCATCTCATCTCCCTGCTGTGAAACAGGGGGCAGAAGTTATTTTTTTCTGTAAATAGATATGCTCTTAATACAGTACACTACTGTAGCAGAGCTTGCTAAAATCACCCTTTTACCTCTTTTTAGTGGGTGAAAGCTTGTTCAAAATGTGAAGAAGAGTCAGTGCTCTGAACCGGAATTTCTTATGTAGTTTTGCTTTCACAGAGTTTCAGCAGAGCTGGCATTTCAGAGCAACCGATGTCCCTGGGACCTGAGCAGTGATGTCAGGCTAAAATGATAAATTTCTTCATGCAATTTGCAAACTAAGGGGTAAAAGGAGCAAGTTTTAGCATGACTATACACCAGCTTTTCATACTAATTACTTTTTGACTGAAAGCTGTTTTTTCAAGACCCCTAAATCTGTTATGCATAGCAAAGGAAAGCAATAATGAAAGAAAGCTTCATACTCTGCCTAGGAGATGCAGGCTGTGTAAATCCAGCCTTCTGATTTTGAGATTATCTAAACATGTTCCTAATATTGTCACATATTGATTCAGAATAAAATACAACAAAATGGAGCAGGTAATCATGAGGCAGTTTGAGAAAGTCGAGCTCTGTTCTGTGTGGGAGACATAATGAAATTAACAGTAGTGGCACGAGCAGGATATTCTGAAAAAAAATTAAGTCAATTTATTTTAGAGGCCATTTCTCTGTACTTTTCAAGCCCTGAAAGCTCAAAGGTAAGTTCACCCTCTAATTAGCTGTAAAAACAGCCTGGGCTGGGGGAAAAGGTTCCATTGAAGAATGGAGGTTCAACTGAATGGGTAGATGGGACTTGTTTTAGAAGGAGAGAAAAAAAACAAACCCAAAAACCAAAAAACCAAACCAACCAAAATCTGTTTTGTTTCATTCATGTACATATCTTCCAGACTGGCAGCTTTGGATGCAGGATAAGAGTTTTGTGTAGTGAAACTGTGGTCACTAGACTGTAGAAGAAAACCATCAAAATTTATTTAATGTCTGACACAGGACAAGTATCAGGCCAAAATCTTTTATTTTACAGGACTAAATCTGAAGTTGCATGTGAAAGGGAAAAGGAAATAGAAAAAGAAACTCAAAGAAATAAAAAGAAGTAGGGGGAAAGGCAGTACTAAAACTGCAGTCTTAGCCTTCTAAACCCTTTTGCTTCTCTGATTGATACTTTTCAATTATACCTTCCCATTTCACTGACATTTGAAATGCTATTTTTTTTCCTAGCGATAACTTCAAATGCTTAAGTTCCAACAGCACCAGTAACCCTGTTTAGCTGTAGTAGTAAATTGGTTCCTTGTACAACATAATGGCAGTGACAGCCTTTTGCTAGGGAAATGAGTTCTCCAATGGGACATGCCTATGATAAGACGTCCGGTTTTGAAATTGTATTTCTCTGTATCAGAATTAAATCTGGACTTTATATTTCTTTGCTGCCACTGCTCTGTAGCTGGTCCCTATACAGTACGACCAAAGACTGACAAGTAATGCTTACACAGGAACCCTTTCACTTAAATTGGATTTGTCCTTTTATGTTTCCTCCTATTATTAGCTATTAAAATCTCTCAAACCCTTTTTTAAACAGTGATAGGGTTTGGCAAACCTGAAACTCACTGACTCGGCGGAGGAAAAGAAAAGAATTCTAGTATTAAGAGCAGTAATTTCCTTCCCTGGGTAAAATTAACTCACATTTAGTAAAATACAGTATTGATTCCCTGTGTTATATGGTAAGATATACAGAGTATCTTCATTGTGTTGAGAAAGGTCAGGATTTGAATGTATTATATTGGCACAGCTAAAGGCCTTTTAAAAAGGATAGCAGAGACCAGAAATCAGTGCCACTCCTGGGTACCTTTAGAAAATCCAAGCCTGCTTTCTTCTGTCTGTCATATTGTGTTTCTTAGAGCCTTTAATGGTTAAAACAAAAGTAATGTGCCTCTGTGCTGTTTGATTTGCATTGATGCCTGACAGGACCATAAGTGTGTGCATTTTGTTAGTGTATTATTACTATATGCTGTAATGGAACAGCACAATGGAGGTCACTAGGAGATCATCAGTTTATGTAATTTCATTTTAACCTTAGTTTTACATTATCACTTAAATAACAAAATAATAATCAGTCTGCGAAAAAGGGGAGTTCTTTTTCCATTTCTTGCAGCAAAAAATTAACTCAATGTGAATCCTATGTTGGTCTTCTCATTACTGATACCGATGCCATTTTATTTTTCTTCAAATAAATATTCCTGGCAAAATTAGGCGAGAAACTGCTTGGAACTTTAGAGATCTTCTGAAAGAAAAAAGTAGTTTAAATTTCAGTAATGGCCTCTGACTAATTTCTGATTTCAGTTATGTGTGGGATGTATTTACAGTAAAAGCTACAGGCTAGAGTGCTTTCTGACCAAGAGAGGTCTTGAAATATATTTTATTGAAAAGGCTACTGGACTTGCACATATACAGGCCATAGCATTTATGTATGATTTAATAAGGCTGCAATTTTTTGTCTTCAGTTGACATCAGGGATCTCTAACAGTGGACAAGATGGTTTTTTTCCTTGCTATGGTAGTGATTCCATTGCACCTGCTAAATTATTAAAATTTATTTTATTAAATTATTAAATTTACTGTGTTTGGCCCTTTAATTGTTAATCTTTTTACTTTTTGAAACATTGACCATAATATAACTTCTACAGCCTCTGTCTTTGTTTTCTAAATGTCATTAATAATCAGAAATGTTGAATACAGAAGGGCAAGTTAAATCCTGTCATTGAAACAGCAAACAGCTTTAGTCAAATGTATTGGCACAGGATTAAAAATGCATCAAGCATGTATTTGTCTTCTCAATGGGAAGCCCTTATTAATAGTTTGAAGAGTAGAAAGCTTAGCCTTATACAACAAGTGCTGTAGTAGTTGTTTTTTTTTTTTTAATATATTTTAATGTGTGAAATTGTAGAATGCCAAGGTTGCCATTAAAGCTCCTCTCTCATTCCAGTAATTTTCCCACTTAGATTCATTCTTTCCTTTTATAAAAAAGCACTTCACAGTGGTCACAGCAGAAATGCAGTGATACCGAGTAGAGTGCAGTACTCTTGCAAGGTTAATTACTACACCACTGTCAAAATATTGGACATAACTACAAGGACGAGTCAGCTCACTTCTCTGAGAAATCTCTCCCTTTTTTCTTTTTCTCTTGTGTGCAGGGCTTTTCTAAGGAAGTGTATGTGCTTTATTCAGAATTTTGGTAGAAATGTGGAGTTATAGACAGGCTGTTTTAGAGAAAATGACTTCTTTCACTATGACCCCAGTGCAATACAGTAGCACGAACCCCTAAAAAAAGATTAGATTCTCAATAGACCTATGGACGTGAATCCTGCCTCAGAGGTTCCCTTGAAAATAAATCAGGTTAATTGTCTGTGTTCAAAACTTTATTTTGGCTTCTGACTAGAAATTTAAAAGCAAGTGCTTGTGTTAAACACTGTTATTCTTCCCTGTTTAGGTAAGACATGTGGGAGGTTTGAGGAACTTGAGGAACTTGAAAAATGTCTTCTTTGTATTTGGGAGTAAACCATATCTAATTAAATTTTAAAATGAAATTAAGGGAAACCACCAAATCTATGTGTGGCCTAGCAGATGCCACAATCTGTGTGTATTAGCTGTGGGCTGGCAGGTTGGAGTCCCGTGAAGCCTTTACTGGAAACCTACAAAACAGAACAAAACCAATATTGCTACCTGATTCACAAATTTGATTAAACTTCTGTAACAAAGAGTGTGTGAATCTCTCCTTGGCTTACAATTTTTAGCAAATACTCAGGAATGCTTCTTCTACTGAAGATGAGAGAACATCCAAAGACAAAATCTGACCATATTTGCTCTGGACCACAGTCTCCTATTCTGATCCAGCCCATTGATGCCTCTCAGCCAGGTTAAACAACAGTCTTGCCAGGAGGTCAAGATTAGTCCACTCTCATATTTCACCCAGACCTTCTTGGGTTATAATTTCTGCTTTTTGACAGCCAGCTGCTGTCACTTGACTTTACTATTGTGGTCCTTTTGCTGATGCTTCCTGGACGAGTGTGCTCTTTTCTCTAGCTGTCAAGTCCAAGACAGATCACTGCCACCACTTGACATAACTGGCTTGGAAGTTTTCCCACGATGAGCCCAGACCTAGAAAACAGGTTCCTGCATTATCATCCTCCACCAAACAACTTTGCTTCAGGCATTGCATATTTGATCAGGTAATATGAAAATTTTGTATGGGCTATCAGGTCTTCAAAGGTTCCTTTGTGTGTTTGCTAAAAAGGAAAGATGATGTGACCCACTAAGGCGTGTCCAGAGTTTATTTTGAACTCCTCATGCAGCTGGAATGACAAATGGCCTGAATAAATAGAAATGAAGCTGGAGAGAAAACTGAAAGAGTAAGTGTGGGAAATGTCTTGTGCTCTGCTCTGCTTTCATACAACACATATTTTATTGTTTACCCTTCTCAAATTATTTAAAAAATGTGCTTACCACATTACTCTGTGAGCAAGAGCAGATCACTTTAAATTAACAATGCAAATAAAAACAATTAACAAGCTGACTACATCTGCTAATAATCTCAACCAAATTTGCAAGCTGCCATTAAAAAAACCCAAAACCAAAGTAAAAAAAACTCCAAAACCAAACAACCCCAAACCTCCAATCCATTATAACTCATGATCTTATAAAAACCTAATGCATCTTTTAGCCTGCTTAGAGGCCTGAGGCCCTTCAGACAAGTGGAGCTGTGAACAATCCCTTCACTGGTGGTTCTTATTTGGCAGACATCTGACCTTTAAGTCTGGAGCCTTTTACCTTGTACCCTTTACCAGAGCTTAGCAGTTAGAAAAGTGAGAAAAACAGTGGCTTTTTGAATAATCAGTCTTTAAAGGCATTGGTATGTGTCCTGGTTTTGATAGGTATGTGTCCTGGTTTTGATAGGATAATTTTCTTTTTAGTAGTTAGAATAGCTGTGTTTTGGTTTCAGTGTAAGACTTGTTATGAGAAGAACATTGATAAAAGTACTAATGTTATTAGTTGCTGCTGGAGCTCAAGGCCGCTGTGTTTGGCTGATTCACAGCTGCATTAGGACTGGGGGGGAGAAGCGCAGTGAATAACAAAACTCAAAAGTGGCATTTGAATGTGCCAATGAAATATTCCGTATCATACCATGTCATGTCAGTATATAAACCAGGGTTGACCGGAAGACAGGGGTATTCTCTTGGGGATCACTCGGGCTTGCTTTTCTGGGGTTTTGGTTTCTGGACTGTCTCTGCTCTGGGATCGCTGACTGGCATAGGCTGGGCATCGATCAGTGGGTGGTGAGAAATTGCACTGGGCATCACTCATTTGTATATTCCGTTATCACTGTTGTTATCATTATCATTTTATTTTAATTAGTAAATAGTTTTTATCTCAACCCATGAGTTTCCTTGCCCTTTTCCTTCCAATTCTCCCCCATACTCCCTGGGCGGGGGAGGTGGAGGGTGAGAGAGCAGGCTGTGTTTGGCTGCAAGTTGCAAGAAAAAAGGGTGAATCCCCCCAAACCACCACAGTGACTTAAAATCAATACCTTAAATTACACCCCAAATGAGCATAGCATACTATTTCTTCTGGTGAGCATATTTATTACACATTTTTTCTGACTATGGGAGTTTATGGATGGTGGCATACTGCACTAAATGAAACTTCTTTCTGGGATGTAAGTTTAAAAATTCCTCAGTTTTGTTGTCCTTACAAAATAAGCATCATGACCTTCCTATTATTAATGGAGAAACTGAAGCATAGAAACTAAGTATTGTGCCAGTGTCCAGGGCCTGAGTTTGGATTCAAACCTGTCTTACTTGTCTTAATTGGCAGCTCCGTTTTTAAATAACTGGCTTTCTGAGTCCCTTCCAGTTGTGTACACATGGCATTTTGTTAGCTGAAGCTTATTGTCAACTGGGTTTTTTTCCCTGTAAAAAAATCAATACAATTTGAATTTTTCTATCCAGAACTGAATCCTTGGTAAATTGTTGTGGATGGTTATTGATTTCTTATATCTGTGAGATTTTTTTTTTTTTTAAATAGCATTAAGGTAAACAGGAGTCTTATTGTGTTCATTGTACAAGATAACACTTATCTAGACAAAGGAACACATAAGCACAAGGCTTACCTATAGGAAAGATGCAGCAAATCACTTCCAATAACACAAAATAAGAAGAACAAAACCTTTCCGTTGCTGAGCAGAATGGGAAAATTGCTTTCTTGTCACTAATTTTGATTGAACGGAGTCTGTGCTTTTGGAACTGGTTCACTGATACACAAAGAGACACCATTTAACTATTCCTTTCACTTTCGTGCCCACAAAAGACACAGTGAAGGCAAAAAGGGTCTTAAATGAGGATTATGAGTCTTACTTTCCCCCACTGAATCTGGTGAGGGAAAGGGAAGCATATCTATCTTTCAGACATCAGATTGATTCTTCCTTCTTGCTTCTAGATTGCTTCCAAAATATAAAGGAGACTCTCTCCTATTTCACTTTGAAGGCAAGTGGAGCAACCATTTCCAGAAGAAGAAGAAAATGAAAAGTTGAGGAACAATGATGAGTTTATGAAGTCTCCACCCATCCAAACAACCACAAGTATTTCCGGTGATCCTGGAGGCTTCCAAAGTTTGAGATGAAAATCTTTCAACAAGGCACTGCAAGATGCAGTTGCAGTGAGCCTGAACCTGACTCTCACCTTCTCTTAACCTTTGACTGGAAATCCAAATCAGACTCTGGACTGAGTTGGATAAGGTTTCAGATCAGTTTATTTTAGTATACTGTGGTAGCATGGTAAAATAGACAAGGCAAAAATTGACACAGCTATAATTCCATAGTGAGGCATGTAATAATAATAATAATAATAATAATAATAGTAATAACTTTGATAGAGTAGAATGAAGGGAAAGATAATGAATTCCAGCAGACTAATGAATGGCTAATGTGGGCTTCTTGGGACAAAGAGCAGGTCCAGGGAACACGTGATCCCAGAAGTGACTTGAATGTTGTGAACAATGATGCACAGTGACAAACAATTATGAACTCTAACATTTCACTTTCAAAAACTGCTGATATTTAGCTTTTATAAAGTATGACTGATTTAAGATCATGTCATACACCAGAGCTACTGTGGGAAAAATTTGAGTTAATTATTGCTGAATGGGATGCCAAATAATAATAGTAATCCAGAGGAGGATGTTTTGAAATGTTTGGTGTCTCTTCTTTTTTTATATTTTTTTTTCCCTTTTCCTTTTTAGCTTTCGTTCTTTTCTGGTTCCCTGTGGAGTGTTCAGTTCCTAGGGTGGCCTGAGGAGAGATCAGTGATGCTGTGCTTTGTAGTCTATTACAGCACAGCTGTTCGTCAATTAGGATGGAGAAAATAATCCCGCTGTTTTAGAATAGCGTGATGTGCCTTCTACATTATCAGGGAAAATGCAAACTGGATACATGAAACCCAAGCAGTGAGTATGCCAGTGTGAGGGGGAACCTCTGACTAAAAAAGTTCTCCTTTATTTTTCTCCTTTTCTCTGCTAGTTTAAAACTCTAATTAAAAACCTGAGCATCAACTCTACCTCATGACATGAAGGAGCATCCACAGCTGCCCTGCAGGAGCCAGTAGAGCTATTAGTGAATCAGAGTTCAAGAATAAAGCTAAGAAATCTGAACCAATGTTATGCTAATGCAGAAGTCAGTTTGTACACTGCTTTTTTCCCTTTTTTTTTCCTTTTCCATCAGAGCTTCTTTTCTTGTAATAACAGAGGAATGTGTGTTGAAAAGCAGATAGTTAATGCCACTTTGCCACCATATGCCTTTATATTTGTAAATTTGCATAAACAGCAAAACATTAAACAGGATTTATAACCCCCCTCAAAAATATAAAATATATGCAGAAGTTTTAAAAGGAAACTATGGGAGTTAAGTTAAAGAGCCCCAACTCTAAATTCCGTTAATTGGAAATGGTGTATTTTATTTATATTCATAATATATCTATTACTCAGACTGAGTAGTGTAAAGAATATTATTTTTATGGGGGTTAAGTAGCCCTGCTCATGGGCAACACTCTAGATTTCTGTTCTAATTCTTAATGTCTGGAACAGACACCCAGAGCAGCATCTGCTTTAAAAACCTGAGAGGCAGAGAGATGGACCATAGTTAAAGCAGAACCAATCCTCTCTGCTCTCACAAACACATCGGCACGTGGTCCAGTCCCAGTTGCATTTACACTTGGTCCTTCATGGAAACAAAAAAGTGTACTTTGAGATCCAGTAAATCAATTGGGATCTCAAGTCCTAAAGGTGTGATGCAGGCTAAAAATTTATTCCAAAGCTTGTGCCTTTCCACTCTGATCCATGCTTCTGCAGAGCAGATGTGGCCCCAGGTAATACAGAGAGGCTGCTTCACTCTGGAATGCATGATGCAGCGTGTCTGTCTCAAGGTATTGGCGAGCAGCTTGGGAAACCCACTGAGCTGAGAGCAGCAGCTGCTGGTAAGGGAGTGCTGTGAGTGGCAGTAACTGCTGAGGTCCTACATAACACTACGGTTGCTCCTGCCTTTCTTAATTCCACCTTTTTCTCCATCCTGCAAGCAAGTATCAGCAGGTCTGGCTCTCCCCTCCAGTCTGCACCCTTCCCTTCTTGCCTAGATACCGACTGAAGTAAGAACAGCATGGACAAATTAATTAGGGAGGGGGGGTATTTCTGCTTCTCACAAGTGGCTCTCAGCTGCAGGCTATGCCCCATTCAGTGGATTTTGATGCTGTTTTAAGACCTCTATCTCCAGCCCCTGGCTTTAGATCCTGTAAGTAAAAGTGGCCTTCTGTCTGTGGTGAGTGCAAACAGGGAGAAGCAATCTCAGGCCAAGGGCAGGTTTCACTATTTCTTAATTTTACCTAGAAACAAAGCAGAAGATTTTACTGGTTTTGCACAAGATAATTTTATTAAGTGGTCTGAGCCACTGTTCTGCCTTAACAGTAACCTGAGAAGTATTTGGAGATGGGTCTGTGGTGGTCTCCAGTCTTTTAATGGGAAGATCTCCAAATAACACTTCAGTCAGAGAATATCCACTTACCCAAATGCAGGTGCATTGTCCTTCTGGCCACAGTTTCCCCTCTCTGGTCACTATAAATTGCTTTGCAAACCTTTATCATCATGTACTCTCTAGCCTGTGTCAAAGTATCTGAATTTCTCCTTTTCTTCCCCATCACATTCATATTTGTAATCACCATTTTGTTGTTCTTCTCACTTGTGTAATTAAACTTGTGTAGGCATTTATGATTTTTTTTGTTCCTCTCTTTCTTCCCAACACTCCCGCTGTTGCATCTTTCACAAACATTTGTCTTAATTTCTCCCTCTAGTAAGAGAATGCACTCTTTAAAAGCAAGGGCACTGGAACAGAGATTGTGCTTTATTCATTTACTTTAGCAATTATAATGTGGTAAGTTATTCATTATTCATAATGCCTCATGTACTACTGACTATTGCTGTATAGCTGCTAAATGTAAGGAAGTTGTAATATGAGACATTAAGTGATACAAGATCTTACTACAGCATTGCTTCTGCTCAGTTGTGGATCAGAAGTGGTTGAAA
Organism: Antrostomus carolinensis; assembly: GCF_000700745.2. Classification (NCBI taxonomy): domain Eukaryota; kingdom Metazoa; phylum Chordata; class Aves; order Caprimulgiformes; family Caprimulgidae; genus Antrostomus; species Antrostomus carolinensis. Next base: position 47,760 of record NW_010315643.1, read on the forward strand.
GGCAGACATTTTGGGTGCAAATTAGAAAGCATGTAGATTAATAATGGTCATTGGTAAAAATAACTGAGTTGAATGGTTAATCCATGCCAAGTAATAGTTTTACTCTTTCTTTTCTCTTTGCCTTTTTATGTTGGCATCTGTGAACAGAATCTCAAATCCTCAGATGCATTTGTTACCTGGACAAGCCTACAAATTTTGTTTAGGTGTAATAATCGGCTTGCAAACTGTTTGTAAACAGCTACTTGAAAAGGCGTGCACTTCATAAATGCCAGGGTTTATGTAATCTATAAAAATTCTCAATACTATTGCTGTCTCTTTGTTTTCATCCATCCAAATTTCTGGTGTCCTCACACAGGAAAAATGAGGCTCAGCTGGGCTCCATATGCCTTCATTTCCAGCCCATGCTTGATATTAAAACAATAAAAAGCCAGTGAAGGATTTTGCTACTGCCTCTCAGTGTGGCTGGAGCCTGGGATATATATCTGGTAGTTTTACCTATCCTCCCTTATGAGATGACTCTTGTGCCACTAACAGTAGTGAGTAGATATGTCAATGATGAAAAGAAGTGGAAATGACTGCATATGTACTTAGAGAAAAAGTTAAGTTGCACTAATTGTGCTTTGTGTGGTAAGACATTCACTGAGGATTCATTGGTTAATTCATTCACCTTTGGCATCTGCAGCATAGTGTGGTGAGCCCTTTTTTATTAGTTTGTTTTTGTTACATCTACACTTCTCTCCTGAACTAGTCCTCCTTTTATAATAAGGAATAAAAACTTTGGGGAAAGATTTCATCTGACATGTCAGCTCAGGGCTAGATGAACTGAGTCCATTGAAATCGTAGAATCATAGAATGGTTTGGGTTGGAAGGGACCTTAAAGATCATCCAGTTCCAACCCCTCTGCCATCAGCAGGGACACCTTCCACTAAATCAGGTTGCTCAAAGCCTCATCCAGCCTGGTCTTAAACACTTCCAGGGAGGGGGCATCCACAACTTCCTTGGGCAACCTGTTCCAGTGTCTGACCACCCTCACAGTGAAGAATTTCTTCCTAATATCTAATCTAAACCTACTCTCTTCCAGTTTAAAGCCATTAACCCTTGTTCTATCACTACCTGCCTTTGTAAAAAGTCCCTTCCCAGCTTTCTTGTAGGCCCCCTTCAGGTATTGGAAGGACACTATAACATCTCCCCAGAGCCTCCTCTTTTCCAGGCTGAACAGCCCCAACTCTCTCAACCTGTCCTCGTAGGAGAACAGCTCCAGCCCTCAGATCATCCTCGTGGCCTCCTCTGGACTTGTTCTAGCTGCTCCAGGTCACTCTTGTGATAGGGGCTGCAGAACTGGATGCAGTATTCCAGGTGGGCCCTTACGAGAGCGGAGTAGAGGGGGAGAACCACCTCCCTCGACCTGCTGCCCATGCTTCTCTTGATGCAGCCCAGGATACGGTTATTTGCCTTCTGGGCTGCAAGCTCACATTGCCGGCTCATGTTCAGCTTCTCATCTCATGCTCACTGCTTTCTACTGGCCACCAGCAGAAGTCAGAGCAACTGGCTCAAAATAGGATGTTAAGCTTAGAGATACCTTTTGTATCCACTCAGCAATGTCCAGATAAATGTAATCAGTATGGGACATAAATCAGTCTATGAACACAGGGGCAACAAATTTTCTGTGCAAATTTATGCAGTTGTTTGTGAAGTGAGGGCAAAGTAATTTGTGTTCAAAACTGAACTACTAAACACAAAGGGTCATTTTGACAAGTGAAGGCATAGGTCCCTGCTGGCATGAAATGTACCTCTTTGCACAGAGCCAGCAAAACACACAAGAACAGTTTAATTTCCAGGTAAATACTCAGAGCAGTTCTCAGTGGTATAAACTTGCTTTGGTCTTTTGAATTCTGCCCTTCTACCTCTTCTGTGACTTATCCTTCTCAGAGCAGTTGATCTGAAAATGTAGAATATAATTTTGGAGTTGGAAAGTTTTCAGATGCCCAAAATCAGACTTCAGACTTCTAAAAGCTGTGGGGGTTTTTTGTTGTTTGTTTTTTGGGCATTTTTTGGTTTGTTTTTCAGGTGTTGCATAGTATTTCTCTAGGATTTAAATACTGGACAGCAGAGGTACAAAAGCATGACCTTTGTTTACAGTCGTGACAGTAGTTTGAAGTCATTATGTATTTCCTAGGTTACCCCTAATGGCAGAAGAGGCAAATAATGTATGAGGTAGTTTATGAGACAAGATGAGGCACTCATTTGTGCACCCTGTGTTGTAAGATAGCTGCAGCTCCCCAGTGCAGTGGTGTTTTAGTAGCTGAGCTGCTTCATTGTAGTATCACTTTTGCATGGGTCATCATTGTGTTTACACTGTGCCCCAACCCACAATGACTTCATAGCAGAAACTTTCTTTCAAGGGTCTAACAGAAATGTCTGTGTAGAATTAATTTTTCTGTATGCTCTGCAAATATGGTACAGCACTGCGTGTATTTTACAGAGGAAGCAATGGTGGTTACTTGATTTCAGTTGCCACTGTGACTGTATCCATCACTGACATGTGGAAACTCTACTTCTGGGCTATTTACTCATGAAAATGCTCAGCAGTTTGAGTTTATGTTCATGCTGATGAAAACAGATTTTATTACTTTATTCCTGGTAATGTTTTTCCAAAAGACTTTTCCTAAAATTTCCACTTGTTTTCTTTTTAATTCTCAAGTTCTATGATGTGGAGAGGTTGGATAATTGATCAACAGAAAGAATAATTGCAGAAAGCCCCACCCCTCCTTTTCTCTTTTAGAGTGGAGGTGTGTTATATGTAGAAACTCTTTTTGTCTTCAAAGCATTGCCTTAACAAGTAAAAGAAATGAATGTGGGTTTTTTTTTCCCTAGACTCTCATTGTATTTGTTATACTAAAGTTTATGAAGAAGGGAGAGGCTTAATTCACAAGTGAAACTAATTTGACAGTCCTTCACTAATTCTAACTCAATGTCTGTCAAAGTTGCAACAGTTCAGCATGACTATCATTAACTGCTCAGAAAAAGCCCTGGATTGGAATAGCACATTGATTGAACTTTGGCATCTGAGCAGGATGTGAGAAGAGGGACAACACCAACCCTTACACATGCCGCTGCTGCAGTTGTTTTTCTCAAAAAAAAAAAAAAACAACCCAGTTAAAAAACCCCAGAGTTTTATAAAAGTAGAATAAAAATGTAGTCCAGAGGAAAGTTCAGACACATTTGGACTTTATGTAAGCTATATATTAAATACTCAAGGTTATGTTGGCTAAATTAAACCCATCAAGGAAATATAGATTACTGAAAACTTAACAATCAGATAAAACTTACCAAAAGATTCAGAACTCTTAAGTTTAAAGCCAGGCTTAAAAAATCACTACAGATCCCAAGGGATCTATGGACAGAGGTCTCCAAAACCAAGGATAGCTTTTCGGAACCCAGCATTTAGAAATGCAAAAGACTGTTGTATTGATAGAGACAATGAACATTTGTAACACCTGTTAAGGGCATTGTTGAAATTCCTTTGTTCATAGGTAAGACAGACATTTAAAGTACTTAAATTTCATTTATCTTATGCTTAAAGTTGAGCTTATGCTTAAGCACCTTCTGTAATCAAGGTCAAGAGTGTGACCACAAGCTCTTACATTTCAAGAGGAATTAAACCACTCACCAAGAGACAGAAAAATGGCTACTATATTTTCATGCATATAACATGTACCTCAGATAATTCGCATCCTCTTAAATGTCCCTAGGCTTGAAAATAAATTCTCAGATAACCTATACATATTTGGAGACTACTGAGGGTGGAACCTAGAGAAGAGATCTGTGGATATGTGATAAACTTCCCCTTGCAACATCCACGTACTTCTGCTGTTACAGAATCAGCTCTCTTAACAGATAACCCACGGTTTAGATGCATAAAGATATGGTACATTAATTAAACAAAGTTTGGGGGAAGAAAAAGGAAAAAAAAAGTAGAAGACATGAAAAAAATTGGAGAAATTCATTATTTATTTGTGACTGTGGGAGACCTTAGCTGTGTTTTTCACCCCAGCGTGGAAGCATTTTGATCGAAAGCCCAGTGTAACAGAGATAAAGAACTTGCACCAGATATACTTTTTGAAATGGAAATAAAACATGCAGTATTTTTAACCTGGCAATGTGAAAAAGAAATATGTAAGATTAAAACAAACAAGTCAAAGTGTATTTTTTCACTAGATAGATATATACATGTACACTTAATTTAATGCAGCAGGTTTGGTTGGTCTGTTTCTCATCCCCCCTTCTCCTTTTTTTTAAAGCATATAAATTCCAACCATGTTTTGTGTGAAGGGTCTCAGTGCATACTGACATTGTGAGTGTCAGCTCCAGATCACTTTAATCAGAGAGTGGATATGCATGATAAAACGGATAAGGGACTTTAATCAAAAAATCCGCTGGTCTGGAAACGTGACGCACTCCGCCAAACACACTTCATCCCACTTTTCTTGTGCCACTGCCAAGATTTTTATTTCATGAATATGCATTGGACATGATATTACATTAAAATGTGACATTGTTGTGTAGTGGTAGGGATTTAGAATTAGAATAAATAAATAAATAAATAGACTTCTGTAAAGTTTTTGCAATTGAACATTATTATCATGTTGTGATTTTACATATATTCACCTACTCCCGCAGTTTTTCTTTTCTCTAAAATTTATTTTTGAATTGAATATTGAATTAATCCCTTTCTGTTTAATAAGCAAAACAATAGTAGCAGATAGGTGCTTTATTTAACTTTTACCTATAAACATAATATATAGAGTTCTCACTAAGGAATTGTATTTTTGCATGCAAAATATACATCTGTGGTTGGGGGCATTTTTGCTGCCATAGCAGCAATAACTGTAGCACAGAGCCCACTCCAAAGTCCGTTATTCTCTATGCAAACCTGTCTCTGAATTTCACAGGATTTGGATCATGAATCTAATAAACTGTGAAACCCTCTGTTTCCCCTTAATTTTGCTAAGTTACATTGTTTCCTGGAAATTGGTAAGGATTATAAAACTGATGCATGGAAATTTGCATCATTAAGCCTGTGCTAGTCTCAATTTCAGTTTTGTATAATTTCATGTACTTGGGTAAATCAGCTTTTGGTCACAATATGTAAGCATTTCTACATCTATCTGTTTGTAAACCCCCACACCATGATTTCTGAGAAATGGCCTCAGACAATATACCTTGAAACACACATCCTAGCATGTGGTGAAGGATTCGTCAGATTAAAGATGAATATGTTTGCTGTCTTACAGATTCTCTGACACAAAGACGTACAGGACAGCACTTGAGGAAAAGAAATTTTTTTTAAATGCAATGTTCTCATCTGAAAAAATAAAAAATAAAATTAAAAAAAAGGGCCAGGGGGCCAGGTCTAAGTGAGTACAAAACTGCTGTCTTCAGTGAAACTGTGCAGAGTGGCACAAAGGATTTGCCCTTAAGTAGGCAAATATATGTTACTACTAAAATACCAATGAGTGGCTTTGTGGCTATGTAAGGTAGATAATGGCTAGGTAAGAATCACAGAACAGAGTTTCAATTCCTTCTTTTCCCCTGACCTAGATAATTTTGGTTAAATGAGAGAGTGATACTACCCTCCTTTCACTTGTGATTTGAAATCTGTAAATGAAAAAGTGTTGAACAGTTAGGGAGGTTTTTTTAAGCTGGGGATAAGAATGGACATTATTTACTAGCTGAGGACTGTTGTGTATCAGTTGTTCAGTGAGGACCTCTTCTTGTAATGGATGCTTTCCAAGACTAATTTTAATTAAACTCAAACAAACAAAAATCATAATTACCTGACTAATGATCTGAAGCACCAATATTTCATTACCTGTGTTACTCAAATGTCGTAAAAAGGCTACTTAGGGCTTGCTTGCTTTGTGTAGAATCCAGTGGGGTTTTTAAGTAATAACCACACTGAGAGCATGGTGTCACCTAGCCCTTAGCTATGCTCCAAACTTTTGAAAGAGAGAAAAGAATAGTAACTGTTGTCTGAGCTGTCACTGACAAGGGCAAACAATATTGGAGATAAAAATGGAGAGCTCTTTAAACTACTTCTACACTAAAGTTACGGTCATTTTAAATAGAATTTCCTTTATGAGACGTAATTTTTCCAGAATTTATACCTGCTATATATATCTTCTACTGGTGAAAGCTTGACATTCAGTCCCAGATACTAATCAGAAAACTAAATCTGCAAGAAGTTAAGATGTTTTCAGATATTTTACAGGCACTTAGCATTAGATTTTAGTCCTACCTCAGAACTGTAAGCTGGCCTGCACATACTAGGAAGTTCAAAATTGCTCCTTTCTGCAATATTTATTTAATAGCATTGTGAGAAACAAGAAGGATGGCAATACTCCCCACCTTTTTGCCCACTTTTTGTCAATTTGGGGTATCAACAAATGGTTTGTGGAACCAGCTGTCCACAAACCTAGTCCTGGCACTTTCCCTCTGGTGATCTTGTAAAGTTGCCATGGGCAGTATTGTACAAGTTCTTCCCCAGGACGTTACTGCAGTACTCATGTTGTTACCTGCCACTGGCAAAAGAGCTCCTACATGTCAACAGAACTTGGTGCCCTTCATACTTTCTTCAGAGCTGGACAATCAAACTCTTCCTGAAGAGGCTTAGGCCTTCATACCACCATTCTGAGTGCAGAAGGCCCTAGTTAAATGAAAAGATTTCCATAGTGTTCATGCAGCCTCAAAGAGGATATTGAAACCTTACTGACAATACTTTTCCTCTCATAACTGATAAACAGTAGGATCTTGTAGCTTTTAGTGTCTGTACTTTTCTTTTTTAAATTATGCCTTTCTGAAAGCACAGCTTTGTATGTTTGTAATAGAAACTCTGCCCATAGTACAGGCACAAGCTAGGTTTGCTGCAGCTCCTGTGATTTCTCAGCTTATGCCAACACAGCTCTACACAGGAAATACTTTAAAAAAGTTTAATTCAAAATCTTTTTGATACTTTTGTCCAGCTCCTAGATTCTACTACACGCTCAGATACTAAAACATCATGGCAACAACAAGTTAAACCCTATACCTCCTCTAGACTGCCCACCTCATACCATGTGTTACAGCATAACCAGGAAGCTAGGGATGTGGATAAAGTTCTAGGAAATCACAGTTATGGCAACAATCAAATAGTAAAACTGTTAATAGATTAGAAACGAGTAGCAGAAAGGATAACGACTTCCATGTCCTTTCTGGACATTGGAACAATATTCTGGACAATGGAACAACATTCATGGTCTGGATTTCATGTAGATTATGGACATGTGTTTGTAGAATAGCTTTTAGTGGCTGATAGAGATGTCTGCAAAGACAGACATCAGTCAGAACTGCTTAATGTAGAATGAAACATCCCCAAAGGAAATTACCATTACAAAAACTATTATTTAATATTAAAGGTAATTGTAACACAAGGGCATGACTCATATCCTTGTGTTACAATTACCTTAATATTAAATGATAGTTTTCTGAATGGTAATGAGGGGAAGTTAAACCTGACACTCTGTCTTTAACCCTTGATACTGTTCCTGAGTATTAATATGACTAAGATATGTCTGTGCAATCTGTCATTTACTCGAGTCACCGGTTAGTCATGATGGGGTGCAGAAGGTAGGCTTATAATACCAGCTTTTACAATTAATTGGAGAATGCTCCCATTGTGGTCTGTTATACAGGATAACTGACCTTTAAAACCAAGTGAGTACAGAGCTGATGCATTATATTGATAATGAACACTTTAGTATGTTAGACCATGACAGACTTAAGAAGATTCACTTTCTGCACTACATGCTATCTTCCTAATACTCTTTCTTCAGAGTTTTTTTTTTCAGAATGCAGTTGCTGCACACTTCCAACTGGTATAAAAAATGTGTACACAGAAAAACACAAGCACATTTTGTGCCCTGATCATGTTTAAAAGTTTTTAACATCAAGTTTTCTGTTGTGCAGAGTATGCCTGCATAGTTCCTAAGACAGAATTGGGGCCTTAGTTTAGAAGCAGCCTTAGCATCACTTCAACATGACATTTATGTTCCTACTTATCTGTATGTTGTGTTGCTACTGATACTGCATGGACAGCTCTGTTTCCTGCAGTCCTGTACCTGGTGTCTGAATAGGATTAACCAGTTAAAAGTAAGATACAGTGCAGGCATTAAGAAAAATAATAAGAAAATTATGACCTGATTCCTCAGAATGAATCATTTTGCATTTGCTTGTGCCATGTTGGGTCATCTTAATGTTTGCATCATGTCATGTTTTATTATGTTACAACCCATGACTGATAGTATATAACATAGCAGAACAAGTGCATACAGTTTATATAAAAAAGAAAATTTAAAATTAAAAATATATAGTATTTTCTTATCTATTTCTAACTGTGATTTCAGCTAAAGAACTCCCATTGTAGATTCATGTTATTAATTAGCTGGTTGGGATATCTGCAAAAAGCAGATAATTCTCAGATACCAGCGCACAGTGCATGAAAGCAGATATCTCAGGATGAAGTCAGCTCTAAGAATTTGGTCTATATTTGGGAACAAGTTTAAATCAGGAAATAGAACTGAATATGCCATCCTGCTCTGTGATGGACCCTGTTGCTAGAGTATAGTATTCCTGCTTTAACTTTTCCCCTTTGAAATAAATATGGGAAGAGGAAGTTTGTCCTCCCCACTTGAAAAATCAGACTAGAGCATGTGGTTTTACCTGTAATCGTGTAATCTCCTCTCTAACACAATGCAAAGGGAATTACATAGGGTAGGAGAGAACATCACCAAGAAGCCCAAATCCCATTTAAAATCTACTAGAGATGGCTTTTACAACTGGTAGAAGAAAAACAGTGTAGCAACAAGATATCTTTCACTTTGTGGTTAATTCTAGCAGATGAAGGTGAAAACAGGAAAGTGTATTTGTTTCCCTGTTGGACTTGCAGTGAGATAATTGTAACTCAAAGTTGCATAGTGCGAGAGATGCAGGAGACAAATATCTGTGTCAAGTCACGGTGTCGTGCCAGGGTTCCCCTGAAGTGTACTGGTGCTGAGGAAGGGCTCATTTCCTCTAGTAGGCAAACTCTGACAGTCCAAAACTAGCATTTTCCATGAGATGCAGTAGCCCTTTCTGCTGAACAAACACACTGTTCCATAACAAGAAGGAGCCTTGCCCTGTTTATAATTCTGCATCACTTGTAAAGCTTGGCTTGGTTACACGTGGACCCACAGAACAGGAAAATGCAGTAACTCCATCCTATGTCTGCACAAGAGTTGGAGCAGTGATGAGATATATAGCAACAGCTCAGGTCAAAGCTTCCTGTTTTTTAAAGTCCTTAAATATATATTCAGATGTTAAGGAGCTGTCTGTATGGCAGTGATCCAAGCTCTAAAACCCTCATAAATACATATTTACATGACAGATTTACATTATTTGCTCTGGAGATCTTGCACAATTTTCAGATGACGTCTTCCATTACCTGCAATATAATGTGAAGAAATAGTATTTCCACCACAGATTGGGTTTATCCTTCAGACCAAGGAAAGAAACTCTGGCTGGTCTAGGTCAAGGCAGACTCAAATGTGGACAGCTTTGATGGGATCCCTGGTAATTTACTACCAGCTGGAAAGGATAGAGAAACTAAACAGAAGGCCTTTGAGTGCTGAATATAGTTTTAGCAGGCCATAATCTGTCCACAGGAATTGTTCCTGGGGACTTAGAAATGGATTGGTAGTGGCATTCATGAGTAATTTTTCTGTCTCTAAGCATACCAACGCTAATAAGCTGGATGTAAGGATCTCACAACTTCCCCAGTGATACACCTAGATTATGCTACTTCTGACTTAAATGTTATTACAGTTGTACTATGTACAGGAACTGTGTTATTGTAACATGGATGACTCAAACAATGGCTCTGAGCAGAAATTAATAAGCATTCACAAGTGAAAATCTGTTTTGGTTTGCTTTTTATAGAGGGACATCGAATCTGAATATTACTTACTTGTTAAAGAATCAGCTGTAAATCTAACATTTTTATTATATCTTATACAAAATTAGAAAAGAACATCCCTTATTTATTCCTTATTTAACCTTTCCTCAGCCCTTCAGTGGCTTCAGGGGCTTAGAGCAGAATTGGTGATACACATATTAGACACCCCAGAAAGACGCATTTCTGAGCTGGAGGCAGAAGTCATATTTCCTCAGTGTATGGGTTAGCAGTTATTGTGTCTACACATCAGTAGGAATAATCACAGCAGACCAGTAAAGTACTTCAGCATCTGCCTACCTTTGAGCATGTAGGCAGACTAATTGACTTAACTGAGATTACATATAGGCTTAAAGTTAGTCATATGCTTTACTGGATTTGCCATTAATCCCATGGCCTGAAATCTACAGAAGCTTTATAGTGAACTTGAAGGCTACTGAACTGAGCTTCCTCGAAAAGCCTCTTTGGCAGCAAGGAAACTGTTTTTGGGGTTTTTTTGTTTGTGTTTTTTTTTGTTTTTGTTTGTTGGGGGGTTTTTTGTTTGTTTTGTTTTGTTTTGTTTTGTTTTGTTTTGTTTTGTTTTGTTTTGTTTTGTTTAAATAAAGGCTCCTGAGGGGCTGGAACACTTGACAGGAGAAGCACTGCCCTGTGCTTTCAACTGGCACTGACTAACCCTATCCTGCGCCTTTCCCACCTTGTTCAGAGAATCTACCAGCTGGTCCCAGGTGGTTTCTTGAGTTTTACTTAGCATCTAATTTAAGGCACATCTTCATCAATGAAATTATTGTGAGTGGTTTACTGTGAATGCTACTTATTCAGAGTTGAAATGTATACTGTTACGTTTTGATACCAGTTAATATCTTGAAAAAGGGGTAGCTTACTGTGAGTATAAGGTTGTCAATGTTGTTGCTGAAGTATTATTTATAACAGATAACAAAAAAATAGGGTCAGGAAGCACTTAAAAAAATCTTTTATTTTTTAGACATAATTG
>NW_010315644.1:0-5819 GCF_000700745.2 Antrostomus carolinensis
TTCTCTCCCCTGTCCCCTGTGTGAGGAGTGAATGAGTGGTTGTGTTTGGCTGCCAGCCCAGCACTGGCCCAGTGAAACCACCACACCGGGTCTGTAATGATTTTCCAGCTGAAGTCTGGATCTCATCAGGGCTTTCATATTCTTGGATTGCTGTACAAAATACAGCCACTTTTCAAGTCCTTTTTTATAGTGATGAAAACAGCTTCTGCATTGACACCTCTGCAGTGCCAAGATACCCCTTGGGTCTCTCTCTGCCCCTTCCAGCTCCTTATCTCCATCCAAATCCGTGATGACAAGGGGCTGCCACCATATGCTTTTATTATGCTGTTCCATACCACACACAGGTTTAAAATTCACTTCAGAGAAAAAGGAGTGAATAACAGCAAATATTCAAGAATGCCTTGAAACAGCAATGGCAATTTCAGCCAGAAAAAGGTAGGGAGGATTAAAAAAAATAATAATTTAGAAATGTTACCTGGGAATTTCCCAGATGACATACTTTGGAAACAGCAGCATGTTTCCTTAGTAGGCTTTCATGGCAAAGCTTTTTGTGTCTAAAGAAAGAGGTTTGTTTTGTTGGGTTTTTTTTTAATTGCTGGAGAGTTTTTAAATTTAGGAATTGGCTTAACTGGAGGAAAAGGTGTTAAAGGACTAAATGGACCCCAAGAAGTAGATTTGATTAAACTGGAAGGTTTTCCTTCTCTAACCCTGACAGAGAGGCTAGTTTGGGGGGACAGTGGCAATGGAGGGGTGTCCAGTTTCCTGCTTTATTCATCAAATAAAAAGTTTGTTATTTGCCCATAGTCCAAAATACAGATGGAGCGGGTGGGGTAAGACCCTCTGGTTTCCTGGAAGAAGATCAGGAATTGAGAAAAGGGAAACTAGTCAGTGCTGCAGGGCACGGTGTGAGCACGATGTCCCCCAGGAAAGGCCAGGCAGTGTCCCAGCCCTGCAGACATGTGGAACCAATCTTGGCACCTTCTGTGAGGGATATAAATGCACCTTTACACAATAGTCCTATCTTTAGGGTCCCTGCCTGGGATGGGCAAATTGAACCTCTACCCCTTGGGTTTTAGATACAAGTCTCTACCTAAACCATGACCCATAGGGAAACACACTGTAGGTATGCCTACACATACAGTTATTTTTTATATGTACAGTTATTTTTTACATCCTTGAATAATGTGGTTTCAGGCTCTTAGTAAAACATCACAAACCAAATTCCAAATGCTTCTAATTTTCTGTGCCCATCTCTGCTCGTTAATGATGCTTTCCATAATTACAGAGGCTGGGAATAGGAGCCGGTTGCGTTTCTGCCAGAATCCACAAGTGGTTTTTTATTAAAAACAAACAAACAAACAAACAAAAGAATGGGGGGGGAGAGAGGGGGGAAACAATTTTTACAATTCATTTCCCACGATTGGTTATGAAAGTTGCATGTTAATTGTGGATGAGCAATGCTGGTGGTACACTCATGCTGCAATGGAAAAATAACACGTGTGAGAGGTGATGGGAGACTTCAGGGAGGGGAAGTACCAGCAGCATAGCAGCAATAATTAAAAATCCTCTTGGGATATTTAGGGCACTCCCCAGCTGCCACCATACAATCTGAAACAATTAACACTACTAAAGCTAAGAGCTGTTTAGATTAATTGGACACCTTGCCAGTGAGCTAAAAAGACCAGCAAATGAGTGTTAAACAAACCCCTAGTGTGGCTCATGAATTGTAAAACTATTGTCGCTAATAGGATTCCGACTGGATTGGAAGGAAAGAGACTTGTACGTTCAATATGTGAACCCAGCAAAGGGCTCGGAGGAGAAGCAGCAATTGTGCTGGGCGTCCTTCAAACAAGCACAAGTGACTCTGTGGCTGAGCTAAGTAAGAGCATCATTTTCTGAAAAGGAGTGAAAGCACCTGAATATTGACATTTTGCCTATTTAGGAAGACTCGGGAGTTAAAATTCAGGCAAGAAGGGAGCACACACGGAGGCAGTAAAGCTTGCTTGGAAAGCTGGCAGCAGCTGGGAGCTGGGGGAGCGCAAGGCAGGGACTCCGAAATCACACAGTACTGAGAAATGTGGAGAGGAGGGAGCACTGGGGATGAGCTTCACTCATCTTCACCAGCCAGGGAGCTGCCTTTGGAGACTCCATGTGTGGTGGTTTCACTGGGTCAGCACGGCTGCAGCCAAACGCAGCTGCTCACTCACTCCTCACACAGGGGACAGGGGAGAGAATTGGGGGCAAAGGTAAGGGGACTCGTAGGGTGAGATAAGAACAATTTAATCATTGAAATAAAACTTAAAATTATAATTATATTAAAATAATTACCATAATGGTATTAAAATATGCACAAATGAGTGACACCCAGTGCCATTGCTCACCCCCCTCCTGACCGAGCCCGGTCCGTTCCCAGATCACGATCCCGCAGGAGCCACAATCCCGACCCGAAACCGCAATCCCGGGAGAGCCAGAGCCCGAGCCAAAGCCAGAGAGAGCAAGAGAGGAAGAGCCCCTCATGGATCTCCTGCCCATGGGGGACAGGAGATGGAACAGCCCCTTGGCAGAGCCCAATGCCCATGGAGCTGATCCATGTCAATATTCCTCACCCCTGAGATCTTGCACTTGCAGACGGACAAACACAAAGTCCTTCAGTGCCAGGGACACAAATGCAACATGGGGATGTTCTCAGCATTTCTCTCATAACAAATCCCAGCTGAACCCAAACCCCAGCGCTGTTCCAGCTGCTGAACAGAACCAGCTCTGGCCCAGCTCACACCAGGACACTCTGCCATCCTGCTGCTGCCAGCCCCCACAGTCGTGTCCTCATCCTTCCTGCCATGGGGGATCCTTGTCTTTGCCACACACCTGAGTCTGCGAGAGGCAGATAACACCTTGAAAATAGTTTTCCATTGAGTTTCTTTGTATTTTGAATTGAAAACACCGAAGAAGAAAATTGCTGTATGGCAACAGGCTCTTGCTGGGGAGCATCACTTTATTTTTGTTGTTGTTTGCTTGTTTGTTGCTTTTCTTACTCTCACAGGAAAGATAGAATAGAAATATGTTCAAGCCAAAAAATTACATATTCTGCCTTTTCAGGCATTTTTAAAAAAAATTAAAAGGGTTTGTTTGCTTTGACTTTTCCTCTTTTATTTGCTTTTGGTCTTAATAGCTATTTCCAAATAAAAACTGATTTCATAATACACAGAAAAAGTTTGAAAGCTGTCAACGGTGGCTCTCAGGATACCTGTGGTCCCTGAGAAGTGCCTGGCTCAGGATGGGGTGGTAGGAGAGCCCAGGGTGTAGATAGCCAGACCATGGGATGAGCACTGTGCTCCACCAGCCAGTGGTCAGGTTTGCTCTGGTATCAGACCATCTCCTGCTGCCTCCAGGACTGGTGCGTGCTGGTCTGCAGCTGTGTCTGATGGTTTCAACACTCCTTATCTGGTGTGTGGATCCTGTCTGATGCTGGGGGGCACTTCATGCCTGTCTGTGTGAGGGTGCAGATCATGCTGGGAAACACAGCAGGGACCTCCTGTTGTCCTTGGACTTGTCACCTTGCCTGGGCATCCCAAGAGCTGGAGGCATGGGACTCATGATAAAGACTTCTTGTTGCATGTGCTGTCATGCTGACGTGGAGCCATCCTGCCTAAGCAGAAGTGATTTTCCAGTGGAGGCGTCACCCAGCAATTAGGAGATGATCTGCTCCAGGCCATGGGATCTTTCCACTCATTTCCATAGAAACCCAGATTCAGGTAGATACAAGGTGTCCTAGTGAAGCACATTTTGGATTTTCCCCTGGCCATGAGTTTATTTTCTCATCTGATGGCTGGGACTTGTCATGGTCCTCTGGCTGGGTTTTGGCTGGGAGTAGCACTGGGTTTTGTAATCAATATGAGAAGAAAATTGATAATATGCTGATGTTTTTAGTTGTTGCTAAGAAAATCAAGGATGTTCCAACTTCCCATGTTTTGCTGGTCTGCAGGTGCAGAAGAGACTTGGAGGGGGAGGGGGGGGGCATCGTAAGATTAGCAGAACGAAACTGGCATTTGCAGATGCCAGTGGGATATTCCATATCATATAATGTTATATTCAGTATATAAATGAGTGTTGGCCAGAAAGCTCTCTCTCTTCTGGAACTGAGGTTTCAGTTTCAGGATTGGCTCTGCTCTGGGATCACTAGCCAGGGAATGGACTGGGCGTCAGTTGATAGATGGTGAGCTTGCACTGTGCATCACTCATTTGTATGTTCCATTATTACTGTTATTATCATTATTATTGGCATTATCATTTTCATTTTTATTCTGTTTCAATTATTAAATTGGTTTCATTTCAACCCACAAGTTTTCTCACTTTTACTCGCCCGATTTATTCCCACATCTCCCAAGCAGAGGAGGGTGAGCGAGTGGCTGTGTGGTGTTTGGCTGCCGGGCGGGTTAAACCACGACATCCTCCTGTGAGTCCTCTGCAGAGACCTAAATGGCAGAGATCTCTCTGGTCTCTCTGCAGAGACCTAAGTTCAGTGTGATAATCCCCCAGTCACGAGGAGGATACTGCCCTGAGCCAGACAATCTGCCCAAGGAGGACGAGAAGTGCTGCCCACCACCCAGAATGCTGAGTGGCAGCCGGGGCAGCCAGAAGAACATCACGTTGGTGGGGAGGCTCAGCTCTGGCAGTGATGGACCCCAAGGGCAGTGGTTGAGCTTCAGACATCAGACGTACCATGCTCATTATGCAAAGCAATGGAGAGCCTGAAATGATCCTAAATCTCATTACGTCGCCTACAGGGGATGCAGCCATTTTTTACATGCCCTTTGAATAAATAGAGCTTTCCACGGCTGCCTCCTGGAACCTTCATTTTTCACCCATTCTAATAACCATAAAACAGAGCCAGGCAAGTAATAAAATGTCAAAATCTATGTGTTTTAAAATCGGAGAGAACTCTCAAATGTCACTGAAATGTGGAATGAAAAAATGGAGATGGGAGAACCTGTAGCTGAGCTGTTGCTTGATGGGCTCACGCCTGTGGTGGTGGCTGGGCAGTCAGCTTTCCATGAGCCTTCTCTTTGGGCCAGGCTTTGTGGGACCATTTAAAAATGGTGATGGAGATGGGAGATGAGGTTCTTCGGTGCCAAAGGAGCAGTCTTGTTTCTGGGGGACACGGGATGAAATGAGGCTGCATTTGCTCTTCAGGAGTTCCTGATGGACACAGGTGCTGTGCAGGCATCTTGTCCCCTGTTCTATGGGCTTCCTCATGAGCTTCCTGTGCTGGGTTGGCTCAGGCAAATGTGGCTGTGCCAATAATCCTGATGCTTCGAGGATTTTAATGCAATGTGTCAGCAATCTGTCAGCTGCACAGAACTTACAAGTTAACACAGAAGGCCCTGGACTTCTCTCCACCCCTTTCTCCTACCAAAATCCTACCTAAAAAAGCCCATCACAGTGATAACTGGAGAATAAATGGGAAATGACTTTCTCATCTGGCAAAAATTCTTCATATTTAAAAAAAAAAATATATCCTCATATCAAATTAGGAGAAAAAGTCAAGATCTCTGTATTTCTTCTTCTTTTTGTTCCTTTTTTTGCCCAGGATGCTGTTTTTGCAAACCAGGCATTTTTGCACAGCAAAGTACAGTTGTGGGTTGTTGCATGTCCTATATTCACCAGCTTCAGATGAATATGATATTTGACTTTTGTTCTTTCTTTCCCTGCTGATTAGTCATGTTGTGAAACTAAAGCTTTTCTCGACTCAGAGACAAAAATGCCTGAAAATCAAAATGGAAAATTTTGACAATCACAGAATCACACACAGAATCACAGAA
>NW_010315645.1:0-339 GCF_000700745.2 Antrostomus carolinensis
CTGTTTCTTTAGCAGAGAAATGATGGGTGTTTCCTTCTGCGTCGCCAGGTTGACACCAGCCGGATTGTTCACATCCACTCTGTCATCATCCTGCGCCGCTCTGATAAGAGAAAAGACCGCGTGGAAATTTCTCCAGAGCAGCTCTCAGCGGCTTCCACTGAAGCAGAGATATCCTTTAGCAGAGACAGCAGCCAAGTGCCTTACCTCACACCTCTCTCTCTGTGTTATCCTTGTTCTAGCTGGCTTGCAGCTGTCTGCTGCTTCCCTCCTACAAGGGGGTCGTGCTGGCAGTTGCCATTCTCTGGGGTCTTTGTTGGTTCCCGCCTTTGCAGGGGAATT
>NW_010315645.1:381-19559 GCF_000700745.2 Antrostomus carolinensis
CTTTGTTGGTTCCAGCCTTTGCAGGGGAATTGTGTTATAACTGGGTTTTTAATATTTTTTTTCATATTTGGTCACAAGTAAAACTGACATATGTTTTTGGGGGAGGGTGGGAGTGCAGCAGGGAGACTAAGCAGAAGATGAAAGGCTGACAAGTCCCTGTTTCCAAGCGTGGTGCACTGGAGAGCCTTTTCCCTCCTGCGCTCACAGAAGCTGTTTTGGGCAGCTTGCTGCCTGCCACGTGGCTTCCTGCCACCTACCAACAAAGCCCAGTTCGCTTCTGCGGCTGTGGCATCCTGCCCGTGCTGGGGGAGAGGCTTCCATCAGCTCCCTGCTGAAGGGATCTGCAGTTCTGAGAAACTCTTTTAAAACTCTGCTGGTCTTCCTTGTACAAAACATTTCTTCCATTTGCTTTGTTGGTTTCAAAAGCGCCTTGACTCACACACAGGTTGGCTGAAATGACAGGACGTCCCATGAGAGTCGTGGGCTGGTATCACTCTCATCCTCATATCACTGTCTGGCCCTCGCACGTCGGTAAGAGCAGCCTTGGGCTGGGTCTGTGTGAACGCTCACAGCTGGCAAATGGTGTTACTCAATTTACTGGGAATCCAGAGCTGCACTTCCCAGCTATCAGGGTTTGGTTTCTCAAATGTCCCCTGCTTGGACAAGATTGTCTGGGTGGGCTTCAGGAGCCTCTGCCAGTATAGTCCCATTCCTGTCTGTGTGCTCCAGGTGCTCAAACTGCGTGTGATTTACGAGTCACAGATCAGCTACTACCAGTACTACTGTTCTTCCAGGCAGGAACCATAAACCTGCTGTGGTGATTGTTTTACATCCGTGAGTCTTAATGGAAAAACAAAACCTTCTCTGAAAGAACTGTGTATCTTCTCCCTGCTGGACATTATAGCTGTGTAGTGATCTGTGGCTCCAGGCTGATGCTAAGATCATTTCTTGTTTTGTTAACTCATCTGGTATTTTTAAGATTTGCTATTTAATTACATTTCAAATTGGATTTAATTGTTTTTTAATGTAGTCACCTGGAATTAAGTACTTTAAAATAAAATTCGTGACATTTGTTACCAAATTCCAGGTCACCCTTCAAAAGGTGGCAAATCTTTTTCCACTCCTTCAGGTGAGCAGTGCAGTTCTCATTCTCTTATTTCTTTGTCTGCAGATGTCCGCACACAAGCTATGTATCAGATGATGGACCAAGGTTTTGTAGGGCTTATCTTTTCGTGCTTCATTGAGGACAAAAACACAAAGGTAGGCAACTTAAAAATGGCAATAAACCCTCCAAGTACTCATGAGAAACACCAGCCTCGGGGCAAAGCTGAGATCCTTGGATGCAGCCTACGAGAAGGGCTGAGCTCTGCTTGGAGCACAGTGACAGCACAGCTGGAATGGTGATGTTTGGATCGTAATCCCAATGACAGAAGAACAAGTTATTAATTAGTCTGTGCTGATCTGCAGCCTGGCTCTCCAGCCAGCAGAGCTGGGCTGGTACTCCGGTTCTGAGATTGCATCAGGTGGCTGCAGCATGTGTGTAGGCTGAAATATGGGAGTGTTCTTCAGTCCAGCAGATACAGCTTAATGCACCTCTGGCCCCTTCAGGAGACGCTGCTGCAGTGTGAGACAAGCTGACAGTGGTGTGTCTTGTCTAGGATTTACAGTTAGTTAATAGTTAGTGAGTCTGTCAGTATCTGCTTGTAAACAGACCCAGCAGACCAATCGAAACGAAAAGCAGGTACCTTTGCAAGGGGTTAAAATGCCATTTGAAAGCATATTCTGCTTCCTAACGGAGTGTGGGGTTTTAGATTATTTTTTGCTCTTGGAATCTGACTTCTCCTGTCTCTCTTAGACAGGCAGGATTCTCTACACCTGTTTCCAGTCCATTCAGGCCCAGAAGAGCTCAGAGTGAGTACAGCAGGAAAATATTATGTCCAGTGTCAGGTTGTACTTCATCTGGTCTCTCCTTTCTGGGTTGTCTCAAATAAGGGGCTTTGAGGCTCATCATGAGGAGCAAATATTGTATAGAGATGCCTGAACAAGGTCTCCTTACTTCTGCTAACGCAGGCTGCTTGAGGAGAATCTAAAGATTAGGACTGATTAATTTAGCCTAGATAATTTAGCAGCTTAAAATGTGGTGTAGGACTCTGTAGTCTGGGGATGAATTTGTCCTGGAGTCCGTTGTGTAGAATCCCTTTTGCTTTCAACTCTAGAGGTCGAGGCTTCAAGCTTGTGTGGTACAGAGTCCCCACCAACCTCACACACACTGTGCATCATATTGTCAGTACTGGCCATCTAGTTGCTTTAGCATTTTATGATTAAAATTTAAGACCAGAGTGTAGCTGTAAAAGGCTTCCCTTTGCCTATCAGCTCTGTCACGTGTTCCCAACAGTAAACCTGTGGCAGTGCCGTGTGTTGGACAGACTATTGCAGGTTTGTAGGAGTCTTGGAAGGTTTTTTTGTTAGTTTGGGTTTTTTTTTCCCCCTCTCTGCTGCTGTGAAGTTAATTGTATCTGATACCCTTTTAGGTATGAAAGGATTGAAATTCCTATTCATGTTGTCCCCCATGAAACCATTGGGAAAGTGTGTCTGGAATCAGCTGTAGAGCTGCCCAAGATCCTGTGCCAAGAAGAGCAAGATGCCTACAGGAGAATTCACAGGTAACCACGCTGGGGCTGCACCCCTCTCCAAGTCTCTTTGCTAACATGTTCTGCTGTTGCTGTACTTAAAGTACCATAACCTTAGCAGGGGGTGCAGAAAATAAGAAGCATTAGCAGCTCCTGTGCCTTTGTAGAAGAACTGATCGAATACCTTCACATTAAGGAGTTCAGGTTCTCTCAGGGTTGCACAGAACAGCTAAAAGTGTAACTGCTCCTTTGCTGCAGTAAAAAAGAGAGCTAGAGGGTGTGTGAGTAATGGTGGCACTTCAGTGATGTATCTGAACTTCAGTGTGTGACAGGAATTGGTGTTTAACCAGGGTAAGAGTGCTGAGAATAAGTCTGAAAAATGAGATTAAATACCAGCTTTTTTTTTCCCTGCCTCTGGTGCTCAACAGTGTTGTTTCTGTGCTGTAAACTCTTTGTTGTGCTTGTGGATGTAGGGGGCTTCAACAAGGGAAGAGCTTTAGATGTACCTGCAATGTCAGTGACTCAGAGGTAGCTGGTTCTGCAGCCTGGGTTTGCCTCACACGCAGTTCACTGCTCTCTTGTCACTAACCTGCACTCTGTTCGTTCTCGTAGCCTCACCCACCTGGACTCCGTAACCAAGATTCACAATGGCTCAGGTGAGGCTTCCTTTGTGCATGTGAGAATCCAGGATGCTGCTCCCAGAGTCACAACAGCAGAGTCTGGAGCAGGGGTTGGTTTGGCTCTAACTTCAGGGGATGGTAGAGCACAGCTGTGTAACAGTCCTCCCTTTGCCATACAAGGCACTTGTAAATAACTATAAAAGCACAAACTTTTGTCTTTTTTAACCCAGAGAATGCCCTGAGCTTCTTGTCTTGTTACATAAAGTGTAGTGAGGGAACAGAATTGTAACTAAACGCTTCAAAGGAAAACATCAAGGGCTGAAAAGTAACCTAATCCTGGGGTTTATGAATCCTGTTGTACCCTCCAACCTTTGTACAATTGGTTAAAATTACAGTAGATTTGGGGTTTTTTGGAGGGTTGATGGGGGGGGGTTTATTTGGGTCGTGGGGTTTTTTTCTCTTAGAACAAGGTGATTTTGGATTTGACAAGTCTTAAAGTAGCATCTGGCTGATCCATAGGTATGCTTGCAGCTCCTGGCAGTTCCTGTACATTACGTGCATATGACATATTTGCTTTTGCCAGTGACAGGATGAATCCTAATCCTGCTTCTCTTCCAGGATATATACCCCACTGTCCCTTCTAACCTGCTCAATAAATCAGGCATTCTTTGCTTATGAATTTAGAAATTAAGTCACATCAGTGATGACTTATAAGTAGATCACTGTTGTAGGGCTGTCATCCCTCCCCTGGGTGCCTAAAGTCAGACTGAAGTAGTTTATTTCCCTGTTCAGCAAGCTGCTGATTCTGACTGTCCTGTGGGGATGTCTGGTTGCCTTGGCCAGGGTGTTGGAGGGTTTCCTTGGCTGTCTCTAGCGCTCTTGGCTTTGGGTTTGTTGTAGCACACCGAGTCTTTTCTGTGTTTGCACTGGTGTGACATGTTCTTGCTCTTTCCAGTGTTCACAAAGAACCTCTGCAGCCAGATGTCTGCCATCAGCGGGCCACTCCTTCAGTGGCTGGAGGACAGACTAGAGCAGAACAAACAGCGGGTGCAGGAGCTGCAGCAGGAGAAAGAGCAGCTCCTGGAGGAACTAGCTTCTTTAGAGTGAAGGAGGAAATGCAGACCCTTCAGAAGAGAGACATGAAAAAAAAACTGTCCAAGACTTAGTCCTGGCTGAAGGGTGGCCCCACCTTGCCTTACAGTGACGATACTAGCTGTGCCTCTTCTCTGTGCTGCAAAGAGCACTTCTACAGGATAACGGCTTCATCTGCCCCAGCCTGATGGAAAGCCGTGGCATCTCTCCAGGTGCTGCATGATGCAGTGCAATTCTAGCTCAGTGGTGGGGTTGGGCAGCACCTGAAGAGACTTCAGTTCTGAAGGGCACACACCATGGGAAGACGTTGTTTCTCCCTCCCCTGTATTTTGATGGAAGTCTTATTGCTTCACATGTATTCCAGGAGCCTACAGCAGGAGGGTTAGAGGGGAAAAGCATGTCCCTGCAGTCATATCTGATGCTGCCAACTTCTACCATCTTAGAGTAGCTTCAGTTGACCATGATCTTATATCTAGTGATGTTCTGGATTACTGGTTATCCACCCAGGCAGGTTATCCACCCCCAAGCTTGGGAAGAGACCCAGAAGAACTCTAACATAGGATCTGTGTACTTCAAACCAAATAAAGAATTCCAAAGTCAGAGCTGTTTGGAGTAGAAATGAAATGGATGCTGCAAAGTGCCAGTGCCTGCATTTTTGGGACAGAGCCTGTATTCTCTTACTTCACATAGTGCTGTAGCGTGCCCAGCACTGAGGTTCTCTGCAAAATGGACTGTTTCTCCTGGCTCAGTGGGAGGATCGTGGTTCCTTCCCAAAGGGGAAAAAAAAGGTAAAGATGCTGAGAAGAGAACTGCTAGATATGCAAGCATGTCCTCCTTACATGCTGAACTTAATTGCAGAAATTTAATTAGATGGAAATGGAACAAAATAGCTGTTGTTGAACTAATCCTTTAAACACTCTTGCTGCTGCATTTCAGTCTGCGGCATGTGAGGGAAGGAACCAACAGCACAGGTAGAACTTGTTTCAGCTCCTTGGTTCTAATCTAAATCCTTACCTCCTCAAGCAGATGCAGATGAGCTGCCTGCAGTACTGCAGTGGAGGTTGTGACATTCCTGACACCTCATTAGCTTGTCTCTTGCTTTGGGAGAAGAAAGTAATGTAGCTGATGAAGATGCTCTCCCTTTCCAGAGCAGCCAGTGGTGATTAGCAGCTGTAAATTGCTGCCTGACCTGGAAGCCCTTAGCCAGCTTGTTTTTCTCTGACTTCACTTTTCAGTCTTTCTGCATTATTAGCAAAACTCCAAACAGTAGAACTTCTTTGAAGTAAAATGCTCACTAATTCCCCCCTTAAAAGTGCTGTGAATAGTATTTTTCTTTAGTTTTTGAACAGTCAGTGTCTTTGTTCTGTTTTGTTAGTTTTCTAGTTCAAGTGCTCCTTACCTTGACCTTTGCTGGGGGGGTGGGTGGTGCCTTGATGAGAGCTCCTTGGAGATCACCCAGCAGCCCTGGGCCTCCTGGCACTCCAGTGCAATCTCCCAGGGCATCGTGCCAAGCACATCCCAGATGAAGCCAGAATGAGCTCTCCTGCAGCCCAGGGGCCTGCAGTTCTGTTCCTTGTTTTGTATTTCTCCTCTCAAGAAGGATCTGTGGATTGCCATCCCTCTCTAGGGAGGTTAGAGGCCATTCCCACTTGATGTTACAGACAGTAGGAAGAAGCTAGTTTGGTTTTGAGTGTAACCACCCCTTATCCACTCTCCAAGCAGGAAGTTTTGTCCTTTCAGACTGCCAGTACTTAATGGTCTCCCATGGCCCTGCTGCCATACGTGGTCTGAGCTTCAGGACAAAGCTGAGATCCTGCATTTGCCTTTGGATGCAGCCTGTGAGAAGGGCTGAGCTCTGCTCGGAGCACAGTCACAGCACAGCTGGAATGGTGATGTTTGGATCAGAATCCCAGTGACAAAACAACAAGTTATTAATTACTCTGTGCTGATCCACAGCCTGGCTCTCCAGCCAGCAGAGCTGGGCTGGTACTGATGGCAGAAGAGTAAAGAATGGGGTTAAAAGTTATAATAAGGTTAAAAAAAAAATAATTAAGCGACCAAGATGATCTGTCCTGAAACTGTGACAATGAGAATATAAATTCCTTAAAACTTAGACCACCAGATGCCTGCCCTGCAACCAGCCATGGCTCAGCCAGGAACCACAACAGGATATAAGGTTAAATAATAACTTGGTGGCAGTTGATAGGATGAAGGTATGAACTTTAGTTACCTTAGATCATTATAATACTAAAAACCACACCTCTAGGTGGAGATTTTGTATGTAAATGTCAGACCACCCCAGTGTAATGAATAATTAGGACCTGCTCAAACCAGTTTTTGTACAAGGAACCAATCAACTATGTACATGGAATTTCTTTTTGTCACAGTTTTGTACAAAAGGCCCTGTGTGTTTCCGAGAGGTGTGCTGGCTGCTGGCAAAGGCCTGGCCCCCTACTCTGCAGAGCAGCAATAAAGACAAATATCTCGACTCAGTGTGTTGATTGGCTCTTCAGTCTGATGGACAGAGCAAACCATTCTTCACTTCTTTCCCTTCTGCAAACTGACTTGAGTCACCTTTTCCTTCAGCAGTTTCAGTGACTGGTGTAGGACCCCACACAGCAGCCTTCCACCTCCTGTTCCTCACAATACAGCAGGACTTGCCCCTTTTCATTTGCTGGTAATTTACTGGACAGTGTGGCCTCTTCAGCACAAGACTCCAAAGTTTCAGCCACTGGCCAGTCCATGATCATTTCCAAAATTCCTGGGCAGTCAGGGGTTTCCCATTCAAGCCTGTTGTGTTACCAGTGCAACCCATTTACTCAACATAGCATCAGTTGCACTATGCGTAGAGAGGACACTCCCTTTGAACATCCAGCTCAGGCCATCGAGATGCCAAGAGGAGCTTGTGCTTCAGTACCAATTATTTCTGAAGCAGCTCAAACTCCTTCAGATGCTGATGATATTTCTTTTTCAGTGGGAGTGTAATGGGATCGATAAAGGCAGGGCAGGAGGTGGGGAGTAGAGGGGTATTCTTGACAGCAAGCAGGGTGACCTGCTGTACATGAAGCTCTTATCTAGATTTACTCAACATAGCATCGGTTGCACTATGCGTAGAGAGGACACTCCCTTTGAACATCCATCGAGATGCCAAGAGGAGCTTGTGCTTCAGTACCAATTATTTCTGAAGCAGCTCAAACTCCTTCAGATGCTGATGATACTTCTTTTTCAGTGGGAGTGTAATGGGATCGATAAAGGCAGGGCAGGAGGTGGGGAGTAGAGGGGTATTCTTGACAGCAAGCAGGGTGACCTGCTGTACATGAAGCTCTTATCTAGGAGAAAGCTTTCACATACCATCCATACCTCACAGCCACAGTTAAACTGAAACAAACAAGTCTGGTTCATTGCCACAGTAAATTATAAAATAAAATTGGCATTTATTGATTATTCAAAACTACTAATCCTCTGAGCAATTTGTTCACAGCAGACACAAACACTGTAACATACATTCAGTCATGTTCCACATGAAAGACTTAAGTCATCTGAATAGACCTTTTCATTCTATGGTGGAAAAATGTTTGATTTCCCCAACCTGACCTTTTGCATCTATTTTAGCTTCTAGGAAATCTCAGTGATAGACACAACTGCAACCAAAATTTAATCAGAAAGAGTTTTGATCTCACTAAGGGCCAGAGGGCTTTGCAGAAATTCCTGCCTTCTCTAACAGATTTGAGGCATCATCTGCTACCACTTACTTTTAATAAAACAGCTAAGGATCAACTCAAGGAACTCTCCTTGGGAGAACACCTGAACTCACGTTGAAGCCTTCCTCAGGTCAGCCCCTTCTTCTACCTAAAATCATCCAAACAGAATCAGAGGATTTTGGCTCACGGGGCCTGGATTTTTCTTGAATCTGGTAATCCCTGACAGAGGTAGACCCAGCAGTTCCTCAGCACGTGTAGCCTACAGCATATCAGCTACCCCAATGAAAGAGCAAACCCACTGCTCGCTGGAGTCACTGAAGACACGCTATGAAGCACTAAGTGTAAGTACCATTCAGAAAATTCCAGACAAACATCGCAAGTCAGTCCTACAAAGAGCCTAGAACTGCATCTTCCCAGGCACAGGGGGTGTTTATCTGAAGCATAAGAAGGATGCCCTGACTGATTTGTGCATCACTGTGGACTTTCTATCATCATCACTTTTTATTCACTCTTGCCCATTTTAGAAACTGCCTTAAGGTCTTCGCTATTAGAAGTAAAATATTAAAATTATCTGGTGTCCTCCGAAACACATTCTTAGACTCACGTTAGACTGCTTTACTACACACACAAAATCTAAGCTGCAATTGAAGCAAGAAAGGAAGTGTATTGAGATATTAGAGAGAATCTTGAAGCCTAGTTTTCAAAGCAAAATCAGCACTGAGTTTCCGCATGACTTCGGCGTGACTCTGCCCACGCTGCTCTCTCTTAGCCAGTCCGTAGTTTTCTTTCACATACTTTGCAAAGGGCGTTAGAGGCGGCCTGGCAGGGGTGTCACCCTTCCGAGCGGGCTGACTCAGGACCAGCCGCCCCCCGCAGAACGCACACACGAAGCGCTCTGTGTCCAGGGACTTGGAATGACGGCCGATCCTGAAATGCAAAGAGAAGTACTTGGATTTCATAGAATCATAGAATCATAGAATAGATTGGGTTGGAAAAGACCTCCAAGATCATCAAGTCCAACCCCTGATCCAACTCCAATTACTATATCATGGCACTAAGGGCCACGTCCAATCTCTTTTTAAAAACCTCCAGGGATGGTGAATCCACCACCTCTCTGGGCAGGCCGTTCCAGTGCCTGATTACCCTTTCTGTAAAGAATTTCTTCCTAACATCTAACCTAAACCTCCCCTGGCAGAGCTTGAGCCCATGCCCCCTTGTCCTATTGTTGGTTGCCTGGGAGAAGAGACCAACCCCCACCTGGCTATAACCTCCCTTCAGGTAGTTGAAGAGAGTGATGAGGTCACCTCTCAGCCTTCTCTTCTCCAGACTAAACCTGTGGTGGACAGTACGTGTGGGAAAGGGCTCCTTTCTCTTCTGCCGGGCTCCTTGGGTCAGATTTCTAAGCTAGCATTTTAGAAGAGTGGATTGATCAGATTTGTATTACACATTTCTCCACCCTAGAACTTTTTCCACTGGCTTTTCAGCTTGGTTCCTTCCTCTGTCTCTTTTACTCTCAGCCTAGTAGTATGAAGTGCTACAACAATTCAAAACACCTCCACAACCCATGTATCAACTACCCCTTGGAGTTTCTCCTCAAAGCCATCACCAAATCTTCTCAATGCTCTGTTGCATCTATGCCACTAATGCATTGCACAGTCACATTAAACACTTCAGGAAGATTCTTTCCTATGTGAAATACTGTTTCCTTACAGTGCTTCTGGAAGTAGCACATATGATCCTGACCTTTCCCTGCCATGTCCTTCAAAGCTGAGGCACGTTTTCTGATCTCATACTGCTTCCCAAAATACTTCCATCATCACCAATGGTACTCGGAATGCACTTCTGCCTACCCTGGCCTCTGAACTGGAACTGAAACTACCTGGAAACAAACACACAGTATCACAGAGTGAGGTTCTGGGGGCTCAGGAGGTGTTAAGTAACAACTCAGAGTATCCCAATTGCTTCACAGTTTAAGAGACTCATGATTTTTAGACACAGGAGACTGCCAAGTTAGAGACAAAAGTTAATACAGAGTCATATGCAGGATCAAAACATTACTCACGTAGCTTTGCACAGAACACACTCGTAGATGAATTTGTAATTAATCTCATAGCTATGGCATCGTGTTACCACTGGCAGTTCTGGATGAATCACAGCTGATTTATTGGCATAGAATCTCCAGAATCGCCCGTGTCCATCACGAACTCCATTGATCAGCCAGGTGGCTGCATGGCAAGCCTCATGAATTAGCGTGTCTCGAAGGCGATCTTGAGGTAAGGCAAACAATGAGATCAGTCAGGTAAGGAGAAGTACAGACTTTCATCCTTAGTCACTACTTCAGACCTTTGACACTTGGAATTACCAACGGTTTGATAAGACAAAATGCCCCAAAACAAAGTTTTACTCAGTGCATTTCCAGTTTTGTGATTAGCCCCAATTCTGCATTCAAGTGACTTCCCTGCACATCTAATCTGACTGGTTTGGGGTGGGGTTTTCCAGTTGTTTGGGTTTTTTTGATTGTTTGTTTGTTTTTTTAATGAGATCTGAAACACCTTATTTAGATCAAATTCACAGATTGCTTTTGTAACATTGACATTTTTCATCCAGAAATGACTAGAATGGAGCACTGGATTTTCCCCACAACTACAATAGAATATTTCAGTTGGAAGGGACCTACAATGATCATCTAGTCCAACTGTCTGGCCAAAATTAAAGCATGTCATTAAGAGCATTGTCCAAATGCCTCTCAAACAATGACAGGCTTGGGGCATTAACTACCATCTCCATTTGACCACCCTCTTGGTAAATAAATGCTTCCTCACGTCCAGTCTAGACCTCTCCTGGCACAGCTTTGAACCACTCCCACACATGGGTACCAGGGAGAAGACACTAGCACCTCCCTCTCCTCTTCCTGTACATTCCTTCCAGCCCTTTCACCAGCTTTGTTGCCCTTCTCTGGACACATCCAAGGACCTTCACATCCTTAAACTGTAGGGCCCACTGCAACATTCACTTCTCCAAATTGGGAGGGAATGAGGGAGAAATAAGTTACAGGACCCACCACATAACTTAATTTGGCACTGGCCTGCCAGACTTCCAGCTTTAAATACTACCAACAAGGCGGCTAGCTGTACTGCAGTTAGCATGAATATATCTCTGTTCTCATATTTTATTAATTTCCCCAGCCTCCTAGAAGGGTTGTGAGGACAAGTACTACCATTAATGGATTTATTTATTCAAGGTAATATGAAATTTCAAAGCAAAGTCTAGTTCCAGATCTCTCAGGCCTCAGATTAATCTCTAGAACTTGCTTTCTCAAAGAAGAATCAACATCTTTTGTTTCACCTACCTGCAGAGTCACAGACTTTCTCAGAAAGTTCTATCCGAGCATAACGCTTTGCTTCAGGACCTTCTGTCTGCCCAGTTACACAATATCCTGCTGTTTTTCTCATTTTCTTATTCCAGATTATTACCATTTTCTCTGGTAACTGAAAAACAAAAAAGTACATGTAATCTGCCCTCTTCTACCTCTCCTATTGTCCTCTGGCTTCCCCTCACATTTACTGCAAAGCCAGTAGAGAATGTTTCTATTGGTGCCCTTAACACTGTTGTCACTTAAGGTACAAACCCACCCTCCATGGCTCCTTATTCCCATCACCAGTTCCTCTGTGACCAACACTGGGAGTTTCACAATGCAGGATGAGACAAAAAGTCCCTTAGTTCCTCTATTCTGCCTCCAACAGTGGCAAACATATGCTGCTAAAGAGGAAATACAAGGACAGGTCAGGAGTAAAACAGAATTTGCTCTTTAAAAATGTACTCTTCCCAACTGATAGTCATTTACAAGGCAACACAACCTTGAGCTTCTTTCAGCAGCAGAGAGCCAGAGGTGGGGTTTACTACCACAGAGGCAGCAAGAGAAACACTGCCAGGCTGCTGAGTTGATGACCATGCAGGTACTAGAAAATACATGAAGATAAACACCAGTCACCTTTTCAAAGATGAAACTGATTCAAGGCCCCTCATGTAGCAGCTTCTCTCATCAAGGACTCTTGGACACCATCTCGACTGCTCACTTAATGATGGTACAACATTACAGCTGGGAAAGCGAGCCAAGCTGAGAACTGCTGCATCACCGTGGGGATAAACCCCTTTCAAAGAAATTGCTTGAACTAATTCAAACATAATCCATTGCTATAAAGCTTAACTTCTACTAACTGAAGAGGATAAAGAGCAATCACATCAAAAAGTGAGAAGCCACACATTAACCAGCATTTTAGAATTGTAGTTTACATTTTGAAGCCAACCTTCTGCTCGAAGATGGTTCTGTTATACAGACGGTAGAGCTTCTCTGCCAGCTCCTCTTTATTCTTCTTGAAATACTTCACATAGTGGGAAGCTGGATTTGAGAGCTCTTGCAAGAGACAACCAGGGACCGAGCACACCCTGACCCTGCAAAAAAAGCCATAAAGCAGTTTATTGAAGCACAGATATCATGTTGAAAAATAATGGCCACTTTATAACCAATAGAGATCTCTGGGATGCTGCCACTGGCATAAACCTCTCCTGACTCTTGTCACTAGCTTGCCCTCACGAGGCCAGTGGGGCACACACTTCTTCCCCTTTCAGGAGCATGAAGGGGCAGAGCTGTTGCAGTAGTCCTGCAGTTATTTCATTAATTCACAAAAACAGATTATGAGGACTACTAAGTAGGAAAAGAGGGTGGCTCAGATCTTTGTGACACAGTTAATCACAATTATACTAAAACCTGATCAATACATGAACAGCCCTAACATGATCAGCCACAGAAAAGGTACATTTTCAGAAACATAGCCAAAGATGTCCTGGAAATCCTCAGGAATTCATTCAGGGGAGGTAGATATTCCACTAGGATGACTAACTCCAGTACTGCACCATTCTGACAAAGTATCAACTTTGAAGACATCATTTAAAGGTTTTGTATTGGCACATACAATTATAAAATAACTAGAGAAAACATCACATGGCTAAAGGCAGAATAAAGGCAGCTATTGAAAAAGATGTTCTGAAAAGCTCAAGCTGTATCCACATATAGAAAAAGAAACACGAATTCTGCAAGTTATAAGGATACAGGTCAAAAATATCAAGACAAGCTTGTTACAAGGCAAGAATTACTAATAGAATCAGTTAATAAATTTTGAGAGGCAGGCAGCTGGATAGATAGAATCTGCAGGGCCAGCACATGTTAGAAGTATGCTGTGCCAAGGCAAGAGCTAACATTTACAAAAAAGATTTGCCATTTGTCAGATTAATTTGTCATCAGTTCCTCTAAGCAGAGATTAGTTTATATTCTCCCTATCTTACCTGAGACTGAAAGCTTTGATTTCCAGCTACTTAACCGTTAACAACTGTGGGATTGGTAGCAGAAGTTTCTAGGTACCAGAAAAATCAGAACATCATCCTAGACAAAATGCTTAGCATGTCTCTGTCCATCTATAAGGGTCCTAGAACGTAGGAAAGATGGAGAAACACTTACCTTTTCTCTGTCTTTGCCGATTGTGAGCAACTGACCAATTCATTCCCAGGAATTCTTGCAGAAGTCATTGTCCTGGAAGGTGTTTCTTGAAGTGAAATGGAGTTTGGCCTTGGTGTCTTGACTCCTTCCCCTTTCAAAGGCTGGGCATTTTCACAGGGTGGCTTGATGTTTTCTAGTTCAACAGAAAGAGTCACAGGATTACACACTGTCAAAGAATCAGGAGCACAGACATCAGTGACCAGGTAACACACAACAGTGAAAAAAGTCAAATATTCCACCTCAGCATACACGCTCATCCTGTGCACAATTCAATGCAAAGGATTTTAGAGCTGATGGAAAGGTAATCTGCTCTAATATACAACAAAAATTGCCATTCAACAGAGTGGCAGACTCCAAACTTTCAAACATGCAGCTAGGAGGAAGTGGAGGAAAAAGCTTTTGTGACCTCTCTTGGGCATTTCTGTGACATTTCACCAGTTCAAAATACATCTCCAGCACATGGGGAGCAGTAATGCAGAGACACCATTTGAACACAATTTCCCCAGTCCATGTCTGCACAGATTGCTAAAATAACTGACCCTTGCACCAGAAATCAAGGACTGCTTCAAGGTTTGCAGCTGATGTTCTCTCTGCTGGCTTTTCTTTAACTGTTCCCTATTTGGGCCACTTGTCTCCTTTCACTATCAAACCATACACAGAGAAGCCAATGTAGATGCCAGCTCACTTCTAGAATATGTTTTCTAGACCATGTTGACGTATTCCAATTAAAAGAAAAACAACACACAACAGAATTTGCTCTATCCCAGAGCATATTTCTATGCTGTCAGCCATCCTCTTCCATAGATCTCCTTGCCCTGAACTAGTTCTTGTTAGTGAGGAAGGCACCCTGTGCTTACTCTTCTAGAAAGAACTTTGTTTTCACCTGCTCTTACTCAGCAACAGCCCTTTTCTCCCTTTGCAATCTTTCAGTTGGAGCTCACTTCAGTTAGTCAAAGGAGAGGAGCTACTGATCTATAAAATTCTCTTTATAAACTGTATTTTAAATAGAGTAAGTTATAAATCCAAATACTAAATTAACAGCGTCTAAGCTGCTCAAAATGTCCACCTTCCCAAAATGACAGCTTCACATTAACTGCTAAAGTTAGTTAACATCATTCAAAACCACCACTTAATTTGTTTTCAGAACAACTTTAAAATACAAAAAAAGTCTACAATTATAAAAACAAGCAACAGTGAAAAACTTAAATCTTGATGCCACAAGACTAGCAGAATCACTTTTCCAAATGCTCAGAGGAATTGCTTCCGATTGCATCAAATTCAATTGCAAGATGCTGGGTTGGATTCTAAAGCACCCACCACACAAATGAAAGAACGAGGCAGTCAGCACCACCACTGCCACCGAGAGGCAGCTTGTGAGTTTGCTCAGAACAACTGCTTGAACAATCACTTACCTGTTGTGCTCGGCTGGTAGACAGTTTTACTTGTGCCTAAGACTGGTTTTCTGGGTGTGCTTTGTTTCTTTATCCGTTCTATTAAAGATTCAAATTCATCATCTGAGCTATCTGATTCTACATCCCTACTTTGCCGTAGTCCCACAGTTGGCACTTTATTTTCTGTACTCTTGTCACAGCTTCTTTCTGTCCTCCTAACAAGCAAGTCTGGACTGCCTCTGGAAATTGAGTCTTTCAGATTTTGTGAAGTTGGGAGTTTGGTGCATGTCCGACTCTCTCTCAAGTTTTTCACTCCCCATTTTTGGGAGTCATGCCATGAATTTTCTACAAAGACAGAATCTTCAGTGTCACTTGAAGCCTCTGAATACTCCAATTCTTGGCAGCAAGTATTTTTCTTTCCAGAACTCATCAACTTCTTCACAGTCTGAAGATCTTTCTGTGCTGCAATTCAAAAGAAACAGCCCAAAGTTTTGGTAATTTCATTTAGAAGACCTGCCTTTGTCTTAACACAAAATAAATCCCTTGAAAGATAGGAAAACACAAAGAATAGAAAGAGAATTTTGCATTTTATAACACCCTGCTCATTTACTATCTTACTAAATGGAGAGTGCCTAAAAGATGTATTAAAAAAAAGTACCTTAAGCCCCACATATGTCTACACCAGCCATCAGGCCTAACAATCCTGAACAGGCAGCTAGCACTGGCATAAGCTTCCCAGTAACAAGAGCTACATGCATGTAAGATGATGTGATCATCTTACACAGACCTCAAAAGCACCCTTTTCACTGACCCAAATACTAGCAAGTAGTTCACAGTATCTGCAGACCTACAGCAATGCTTCAAAGTGTACACTGGTCATAACAGCATGACCGTGTTTTCCTCTCTTACTCCAGAAGAAACAGAAAAGCCTCTCCTCTGTTACCCTCAAAGAAGAGATAAAGTGATCTTATGTTTAACAAGTTCTCTCCAAAAATTATGTGCTCAGCAATAAGTGCTATATTTCTACCCCTTAAAATTCCTGCTTCGTATTTGCTGTTGGACAATTACTTGCCCTTCTTTGTTGTGCTCTTTGTCACTTTAAAGTCCAAGAAGAAATCATCTGAGTCATCAATGAAGTCCTTCAAACTGTAAAACAAGAAAATAATGTGAAAGGAGGTAGGTACAAGAAGGAAAACATGAGTAAGTCTGCCTTACTAAAAAAGCAAACAAAGACACCCCACCCAATATAACATTATCAGTTGCTGACAGCAAATGTTACCAAAGATGTTGATTAACAGGAATGGTAACAGAGCATGTACACCCCCAAACATCCCATTTTACATTTGACCTGAACATACAGATTGAACACACAACAGTTCTGTCTGCACTACCAAATACATATGAATGAATGAATGAATCACAAACTTTTGATCACTTTTCTGTATTGCAAATAGATTTGATACAGAAAACTAATAGATAACCATTGAAGAGACATTAATTACAGCACCCACCTTGCATCTGCCTTTTTAGAAACAGATTTGGGAGTCTTCATTCTAGCTAAAACTGAAACAATAAAAGATTAATAAAAGAACAAGGTTCTGTTTCTTCTGTTATGCATTTTTTAAGAGAAAAGTTTGCAACTAGTAAAAATTCAGTCTAAACTCTTTAAAAAACCCAAGCATAAGAATCCTTTACATACAACTCCAACTCCCAGTGCCTCAAAGCTGACAGCAGCTATCTAGAATTTCATTCATTATTCAATCCTTGCCCAGCACAAAGCCAGAAAGAAGTGCTGTTACATATCTTGCAGTATCTGATATAGCCTGCTCATATATGTAGATCAACAGGAGTTGAATTGAATGGATTTATCAGTATTTTTTCCAAGCATTTCAGTGACTGTGGAGCAGTCTTCCTATTGCAAGGAGGTGTACATATCCTTATTCCACTAAGTGACTCCAAAAAGAAATGTTCAAACAAAATGGCAACAATAATACCCCACTGCAGAACAGCAATTCAATATTACTTCTCAAATAAATGCATTTTAATCACTCCAGGAATATCGTGGTGACTACCTTCCGTGCCAGAGCTGACACATGACTTTGGCCTCAACAGCCTCCTGGATGAAGGAGGCAAGAAAAGAGTAGAAAAAGAGAGCAGACTGCTGAAAATCTAAGTTTAAAAAATTACAGGGAAGTGAACAATGACCTAATGAATGGACAGCATTGAAATACTTATTGGATTTAAAAGCCCAGAGGTAGTGCAGGAATTACACATGGCACATTTGAATTGAACTAGACAGAAGGAGTAAGGTTTGACAATGCTCATGACCATTGACATGGCACAGAACCGGAGCACAGCATGAACTCTAAAGTAAAGAGAAACCTGGTTTAAAAGCAGCAGAGTGATATGCAAAAGGCAAAATAAGCAGCTACAACTTGTTACCTTACCATTTCTACCATCTCTGTTCAAATGTTGAATATGTAAGGAGGAATATATTGCAAGATTTAAAAACCTTTAAGTTACTTACCAGTCTGAAACCCACTTGAGATGTGGTAGAGCCATGATTAGTTCATCTAAGGAACGAGCTAAATAGAACTCTTGCAACAGGAAAAACAAGAGTGTGTACTCAACTTACCCCAGCACAAAATGACAGAATGACTATTACCAAAAAGAAAAATACCATTACCAGGTTTTGTATGTACAGGCTAAATGTAAAGATAGGAAGTTATGCACAGCAGAAGCTACCATGTAAAATTCAGTATTTAGTTCCATCTTACCAAGACCTTGAGCCACTATGAAAAGACACGTGCAGCAAAAGCTGTGACACCTAAGAGGGAATTCTGAGTAGTTTAGACATGCATATGGAACAGCAACTGCTTCGAGAAAATGTTTAGAAAATGCTCCATAGACTAAGAAGGAAGCAAGTGAGTGACAGGGAACAGACAAAACTGAGGCAACAAGAAAAAATAATGCAAGGCAAAAAGCATCAAAGATTAAGCCACAAGATTCAAGAACATCCACTGTGGCACATAGCAACCAACACTGCACTGCGAGCAGAAAACGTGCTTTGCAGCAGAAGCAATGGAAGAAAATCACACATAAAAACTACTTCACTGTAACTAGATAAAAATACATCCTTTTCATACCCCTTCAGAAAGCAAACTAGCGTGTGCTGTTACTTACACATTTCAAATTCTTCATCGCTGCTGGAAGAGAAGTGCAGGGCACGGCTGTAAAAATGAAATGTGGAATTGTATCAAGAACATTTAAGTCAACAGCAAATAGATCTTAACCTCTACTGGTCTGAAATAGCCGTGAACAAGAAGAACCAAATATATACTGAAAAAACACTGAACATTTCAAATAAGTTGAACTGTTTCAAATTATCAAATGTATACTGAAAAAACACTGAACATTTGTTATAGTGAATCACATTTCAAATAAGTTGAACTGTTTCAAATTATTTATAACAGAAATATTAGAACTTGTATATTAAATTTTTTAACAACCACATATGTTCAATATTCAAATAATAATCAGTCACTGTCAAAATCTGAAAGACTGAACCATTTGGAGACACAGGTTTAGGAAACTACATTGTTTACAGTTCGAATTGGGTGTCAGAAATCAGGTATTTCTGATTTCAGGGACAGTTTCTGGGACAGAATGGATCTTAGAGGCAGGATGTGACCAGGTAGAGAATGCTGTGGTGCAGAGAATGCTTGAAACACACAACAAGAACCAAACCGTGTTTGTATAAAGCGCACTTTAATGCGGTTGCCGTGAATATTCAGCAAACTGCAGGAGCTTCCATGAAGCTATTCTGAGATGCAGAATTAGCACTTGGACCACAATTCTCATGCAAATGTAGAGCCAAGCTTTAACGCTCTTATCGAATTATTTATTTCCTTGTCTGACAAAAAACAAGTCACTTGAAAAATACCTGATGCAGTTGCTTAAAAACATGAAGACAGTTTCTTTAAACTACGTTAAAGGGACCCAAACCTTAAAGACTGTAATTCGAAACACGCCGATACCTACCAAGGATCAGACTACAACTGAGGGCACAACGGACAATCCTATTTAGATGTGATCGATAAAAACAATGAAGGACGCGGGGACGGGGCCGCTGCCCCACCGGGCCCCACCGGGCCCCACCTCACCTGCCGCCCCGCCGGGCCGGGCTCCCC